>NC_079398.1:4934787-5022287 GCF_029220125.1 Pseudoliparis swirei
TTTAAAATCTGTTTTTACACAATCCGTTTTGTGAAGAAAGACTTCGGCGCTGCAGAGCGAGGTTAATTCTTAAAACACATGTGCACGAGTCAAAATGTCCCAAAGACGAGGGGAATCTTAATGAGGTATTTGGAAATGGCCGTCAGGCGCGAGTCCGCCTCGGTGTGATTGATGGCGCCTGTAAACGAGCCTCTCCCGCCGCGCTGGACGGATGATCTGTGGAGTACTGCTGATAACTCTGCTTGTTGAAAAGCTTTTCGTAAGTGGATCGGAGGATCCCAGCGAGAGCGATCGGATATCTGCAGGAGACCAGACCTCTTCAGACAACACCTAATCCCTTTTTTTCTCATTATGAAGCTAATGCAGAACCGTTCGGTTCACATTCTCCAGCCGCACGCCGCCATGAGCCGGGTGATTTGTGACCGAATAAATTGGAAGCGCACGAGAGGATTTATGAGAAGGGCTTATTGTTTTTGTTTTTTTCCTTCTAACGGGGCTTATTTTCACATTTAGCGTTAATTTGGGCCACGGCGATGCCAGAAACAACCTCGGCCCCACCTCGGCCTCACGGAGGCCTCTGTTTGTGTTGGAGCGGCCATGACACGACGTTCCTCATCCCGCACTCACAAACACGGCGCTGCTTCAGACGTGGGAACGACACTCCAAAATGTTCTTCTAGAATTAGTTTGAACTGAGAACAAACTTCAGAGCACGAGGAGCCTGAACACACCTCGAGGTGAACGCTCTGCTGAGGGAACACCTGAAGAGCTCCACCAGATAACAAGTGTCATTATTTAATTGACGCCCTCACATCCTCATTAATTATCGTCCTCATTACCTGTAATAACTGAGAGTCTCACGGGGGAAGATATGAGACATGTTACAGTTTGGGTTTTCTCCCTCTAAATGGAATTGTGCGTTTGTGAGAGTTATTGTGCATTTGTCAGGATTCTGAGGTCATGATTTACTTCCAGATCCGACAGTGAAGACTAAGAGCTGAAGTAGCGTCTGCCTGATATCCTGGAACCATCGAATTGGAAACTGTAAATAAAAGAATTCCAGTTCACCAACGCTGCTCTCAGCCTTTGGGGTGGATCAGATAGAGTGGGCGGTCACGCCTCCATCAAACCTCCTCTGACCTTTGACCTAACGGGAACCGCCTGTAATACAGAAAATACTACTTGGGTAGAGGCAGAGAGCCTCCTGACGGAGGAGAGGGTAGGAGCAGAGAGCCTCCTGATGGAGGAGAGGGTAGGAGCAGAGAGCCTCCTGACGGAGGAGAGGGTAAGAGCAGAGAGCCTCCTGATGGAGGAGAGGGTAAGAGCAGAGAGCCTCCTGACGGAGGAGAGGGTAGGAGCAGAGAGCCTCCTGACGGAGGAGAGGGTACGAGCAGAGAGCCTCCTGATGGAGGAGAGGGTAAGAGCAGAGAGCCTCCTGACGGAGGAGAGGGTAGGAGCAGAGAGCCTCCTGACGGAGGAGAGGGTAGGAGCAGAGAGCCTCCTGACGGAGGAGAGGGTACGAGCAGAGAGCCTCCTGACGGAGGAGAGGGTACGAGCAGAGAGCCTCCTGACGGAGGAGAGGGTAAGAGCAGAGAGCCTCCTGACGGAGGAGAGGGTAGGAGCAGAGAGCCTCCTGACGGAGGAGAGGGTAGGAGCAGAGAGCCTCCTGACGGAGGAGAGGGTACGAGCAGAGAGCCTCCTGACGGAGGAGAGGGTAGGAGCAGAGAGCCTCCTGATGGAGGAGAGGGTAGGAGCAGAGAGCCTCCTGACGGAGGAGAGGGTAAGAGCAGAGAGCCTCCTGACGGAGGAGAGGGTAGGAGCAGAGAGCCTCCTGACGGAGGAGAGGGTAGGAGCAGAGAGCCTCCTGACGGAGGAGAGGGTAGGAGCAGAGAGCCTCCTGACAGAGGAGAGGGTACGAGCAGAGAGCCTCCTGACGGAGGAGAGGGTAAGAGTAGAGAGCCTCCTGACGGAGGAGAGGGTAGGAGCAGAGAGCCTCCTGACGGAGGAGAGGGTAAGAGCAGAGAGCCTCCTGACGGAGGAGAGGGTAGGAGCAGAGAGCCTCCTGACGGAGGAGAGGGTACGAGCAGAGAGCCTCCTGATGGAGGAGAGGGTAAGAGCAGAGAGCCTCCTGACGGAGGAGAGAGTAGGAGCAGAGAGCCTCCTGACGGAGGAGAGGGTAGGAGCAGAGAGCCTCCTGACGGAGGAGAGGGTAGGAGCAGAGAGCCTCCTGACGGAGGAGAGAGTAGCAGCAGAGCCTCCTGACGGAGGAGAGGGTAAGAGCAGAGAGCCTCCTGACGGAGGAGAGGGTAGGAGCAGAGAGCCTCCTGACGGAGGAGAGGGTAGGAGCAGAGAGCATCCTGACGGAGGAGAGGGTACGAGCAGAGAGCCTCCTGACGGAGGAGAGGGTTGGAGCAGAGAGCCTCCTGACGGAGGAGAGGGTAAGAGCAGAGAGCCTCCTGACGGAGGAGAGGGTTGGAGCAGAGAGCCTCCTGACGGAGGAGAGGGTAGGAGCAGAGAGCCTCCTGACAGAGGAGAGGGTACGAGCAGAGAGCCTCCTGACGGAGGAGAGGGTAGGAGCAGAGAGCCTCCTGACGGAGGAGAGGGTTGGAGCAGAGAGCCTCCTGACGGAGGAGAGGGTAAGAGCAGAGAGCCTCCTGACGGAGGAGAAGGTAAGAGCAGAGAGCCTCCTGACGGAGGAGAGGGTAGGAGCAGAGAGCCTCCTGACGGAGGAGAGGGTAGAAGCAGAGAGCCTCCTGACGGAGGAGAGGGTAGGAGCAGAGAGCCTCCTAACGGAGGAGATGGTATGAGCAGAGAGCCTCCTGACGGAGGAGAGGGTAGGAGCAGAGAGCCTCCTGACGGAGGAGAGGGTAGAGAGAGAGCCTCCTGACGGAGGAGAGGTAGAGCAGAGAGCCTCCTGACGGAGGAGAGGTAGAGCAGAGAGCCTCCTGACGGAGGAGAGGGTAGAGCAGAGAGCCTCCTGACGGAGGAGAGGGTAGGAGCAGAGAGCCTCCTGACGGAGGAGAGGTAGGAGCAGAGAGCCTCCTGACGGAGGAGAGGGTAGGAGCAGAGAGCCTCCTGACGGAGGAGAGGGTAGGAGCAGAGAGCCTCCTGACGGAGGAGAGGGTAGGAGCAGAGAGCCTCCTGACGGAGGAGAGGGTACGAGCAGAGAGCCTCCTGACGGAGGAGAGGGGCAGCAGAGAGCCTCCTGACGGAGGAGAGTAGGAGCAGAGAGCCTCCTGACGGAGGAGAGGGTAGGAGCAGAGAGCCTCCTGACGGAGGAGAGGGTAGGAGCAGAGAGCCTCCTGACGGAGGAGAGGGTAGGAGCAGAGAGCCTCCTGACGGAGGAGAGGGTAGGAGCAGAGAGCCTCCTGACGGAGGAGAGGGTAGGAGCAGAGAGCCTCCTGACGGACGGGAGGGTAGGAGCAGAGAGCCTCCAGACGGAGGAGAGGGTAGAAGCAGAGAGCCTCCTGACGGAGGAGAGGGTAGGAGCAGAGAGCCTCCTGACGGAGGAGAGGGTAGGAGCAGAGAGCCTCCTGACGGAGGAGAGGGTAGAAGCAGAGAGCCTCCTGACGGAGGAGAGGGTAGGAGCAGAGAGGGTAGGAGCAGAGAGCCTCCTGACGGAGGAGAGGGTAGGAGCAGAGAGCCTCCTGACGGAGGAGAGGGTAGGAGCAGAGAGCCTCCTGATGGAGGAGAGGGTAAGAGCAGAGAGCCTCCTGACGGAGGAGAGAGTAGGAGCAGAGAGCCTCCTGACGGAGGAGGGGGTACGAGCAGAGAGCCTCCTGACGGAGGAGAGGGTAGGAGCAGAGAGCCTCCTGATGGAGGAGAGGGTAAGAGCAGAGAGCCTCCTGATGGAGGAGAGGGTAGGAGCAGAGAGCCTCCTGACGGAGGAGAGGGTACGAGCAGAGAGCCTCCTGACGGAGGAGAGGGTAGGAGCAGAGAGCCTCCTGACGGAGGAGAGGGTAGGAGCAGAGAGCCTCCTGATGGAGGAGAGGGTAAGAGCAGAGAGCCTCCTGACGGAGGAGAGGGTAAGAGCAGAGAGCCTCCTGACGGAGGAGAGGGTAAGAGCAGAGAGCCTCCTGATGGAGGAGAGGGTAAGAGCAGAGAGCCTCCTGATGGAGCAGCTCCCTGCTGGTTCTCAGCTCTCAGCTTTAAGGCCTCATCATCTCCTCTAATGCTCAGTAATCACATGTGTCACTCCTCACCACTTCCTCTGACAGGCCAATCGGCCGACAGCATCCTCTTTACCTCCTCCTCCCTCCCTCTTTACCTCCTCCTCCCTCCCTCTTTACCTCCTCTCTTCTCTCCCTCTTTACCTCCTCCTCTCTCCCTCTTTACCTCCTCTCCTCTCTCCCTCGTTACCTCCTCTCTTCTCTCCCTCTTTACCTCCTCCTCTCTCCCTCTTTACCTCCTCTCTTCTCTCCCTCCTTTGGAAGTCTTCTTCTCGTGTTGCTCCGGCGGCGTGACGAACATGAGGAGGACGCGTGACACTGATGGCTGGGGGGCCTGTCAGACCTGTCAACTCACACACACACATATTACACACACACAGACACACACACACACAGTACACACACACACTCACACACACACACATAGTACACACACACACAGACACACACACACAGTACACACTCACACAGTACACACACACACACACACACACACACACACTCACACACACAGACACACACAGACACACACAGTACACACACACTCAAAGATATGTATGAGACTGGCCGGCAAGCTGATTGAGCTGGGACTGAACACCCCCCTGTGTGCTTGGATCCTGGACTTCCTGACCGCCAGGCCACAGGTGGTCAGGGTGGGCAGACACACCTCCAAACCCCTCACCCTGAACACAGGATCCCCCCAGGGTTGCGTCCTCAGCCCCCTACTGTACTCCCTGTACACACATGACTGTGTGGCCAGGTTCAGCTCCAACACCATCATCAAGTTTGCGGATGACACAGTGGTGGTGGGCCTGATCTCCGACAACGACGAGAAGGCCTACCTGGAGGAAGTTGCTGATCTGTCACTCTGGTGCCAGGACAACAGCCTCATCATGAATGTCACCAAAACTAAGGAGCTGATTGTGGACTTTAGGAGGGCACAACAACAGAGGACGTACTCACCACTGGGGATTAACGGGACTACTGTGGAGAGGGTGAGCGGTATAAATACCTGGGAGTCCACATCACCGAGGATCTGACATGGTCAACAAACACAGACACTCTGGTGAGAAAGGCAAGGCAGCGCCTCTACCACCTCAGGCAGCTGAGGAAATTTAAAGTTTCCCAGAGGATCCTTCAGTCCTTCTACTCTGGAGCTGTAGAGAGCGTCCTGACAGGAAGCATCACAGCCTGGTTTGGCAACTGCTCCGCTCAGGACAGGAAGGCTCTGCAGAGAGTAGTGCGTTCGGCTGAGCGCACTATTGGAACTACACTCCCCACCCTGCAGGACTTGTACACCAGGAGGTGCAGAACCAGAGCCGGCAGGATCATGAAGGATCCTCACCACCCCAACAACAGACTGTTTCAGCTGCTGCGGTCAGGCAGGCGCCTCCGTAGTCACGCTGCAAGAACAGAGAGACTGAGACGGAGTTTCTTTCCTCAGGCCATCAGGACTGTGAACTCCGACCTCACCAGGACCCCCACATAGACCCACACAACTGCCCCTCTTAGGCACACACACACACACACACACACACACACTGTAAATATTGTGTTGTTTTTTATTGTAAATAGTGTGTACTTGTTGCCCTTGCACATTCCTGCTGAGCATTGCCACTTTCATTTCACTGCACACCCTGTGTGTGTATGTGACAAATAAAACATCTTGAATCTTGAATCTTGTATGTCTGATTTCTTCCTCTTGAGTGTCAAATGGATGCAACCACTCAGGAAGAAGAAAAGAAAACATTGGTATTCAGATGTGTGTCGAGGGGCGGCTCACCGGCGCGTTCACGGGCGCGTTCACGGGCGCGTTCACCGGCGTGTTCACCGGCGTGTTCACCGGCATGTTCACCGGTCCTTTTGTTTTCAGCACTTTGGTCTGTTGTGTTTCCTTTCTTTGTGTTTTTAGTGTATCCTTCATATTTCATATGTCCATGTGATACCCACATGTGTGTCAGGGATAGACTCCTCCCCCATGTCAGGGATAGACTCCTCCCATATGTCAGGGATAGACTCCTCCCCCATGTCAGGGATAGACTCCTCCCACATGTCATTATGTGGATGGATTTTACAAATCATATTTATTTGGTTTTCTGGCTATTTGTTTGTTTCTGCTAGTTTGGTTTGAGATGACCCCCCCCCCCCATATGATTGTAAAGTGAGCCCCCCCCCAATGTGAGAGGAGATGACCCCCATATGATTGTAAAGTGAGCCCCAATGTGAGAGGAGATGACCCCCATATGATTGTAAAGTGAGCCCCCCCCCAATGTGAGAGGAGAGATGACCCCCCCCATATGATTGTAAAGTGAGCCCCCCCCAATGTGAGAGGAGAGATGACCCCCCCCATATGATTGTAAAGTGAGCCCCCAATGTGAGAGGAGAGATGACCCCCATATGATTGTAAAGTGAGCCCGCCCCAATGTGATTGGAGAGATGACCCCCATATGATTGTAAAGTGAGGCCCCCCCCAATGTGATAGGAGAGATGACCCCCCTCCCCCCCCTGAGGCCAAATGAGCAAAGCAAACACAGATATCGCTGCTTCTTGTTTCATGGCAACTGTTGCTGAGGAGGAGGAGGGATGAGGAGGACGGGGGGGGGGAGGGGGGGCTTGAATAACAAATGAGTTTTGCTGAGGATTTGGCTAATCATCATCTCAGGCCGCCGCCCCGGGACAACTGGACTTATCAGAGAGAGAGAGAGAGAGAGACCCAGCACTTGAACTGGGGACCCCGGCCCCCAATTAACGGGGACCACAAATGAAAAGCAGCTGGCAGTGATTACATAATTAAAGAGCCTTTGGGGGGGGGGGCATAATTCTGCAGCCATCGCCATAAATCTTGTGCTGTCCGAGCCGAGCGGGAACATGAACTCTCCCCAGCAGGTTAACGCATTACTCACAGCGCACAGGAGGCCTTTGTGCTGCTCACAGAGCTCGGAGGAACGGGGCCCTGAACGCCTCACGAGAGCCTCAAGAGCGACACCTACCCCCATGTGTGAACTTGCTCTCCCTCTTCTTCTCCTTCACCTTCTTCTTCTCCCTCTTCTTCTTCTTCACCTTCTTCTTGTTCTCCTCCTTCTTTTACATTTTTTCTTTTCTTTCTTCTTCTCCTTCATATTTTTCTCATTATCCTTCTTATTCTTCTTCTTCTTCATCTTCTTCTCATTCTCCCTCTTCTTCTTCACCTTCTTATTCTTCTCCTTCTTCTTCATCTTCTTCTCATTCTCCTTCTTCTTTTTCATTTTTTCTTTTCTTTCTTCTTCGTCTCCTTCTTTTAATACTTCTTCTTTTTCAATTTATCCTCCTCCTCCTCCTCCTCCTCCGGCAGCCCGTCCTGATTCCTGCGGTGTGAATCTGACGGCCTTGAGCGATGCTGTTCAAAGAATACAAAACATTCACATGTCTGATCCGCGGCTCAGAGGAACATTTGGTTTTACTTTGGATAATTCGGTGAGAGTCCAGCCGGAGCCTTTTACCCAGGAGACACTGCAGCACCGACAGATGAGCAATTAAGCAATTACAGCCGTTTTCACAGAGTAAGCCCTGAACGCCTCTTAAGTGAACGGTGGATACGGACTCGGCACGTTCCGCCCCATCTCTCTGTCAGACGCCCTCGCGGATGATTAATAGTTTAATTTTTCAAAATTATTTAGACACACAAATAATTCGACACAACGAGGGGCTATTAGCACATCTTGTAATAGACGCGTTACAATGATGAAAGCTTTAATTTGTTTTTAGAGCACTTACAGGGTTAGAAAAGCCGCCTGGCTCCCTCATCAATCATGTGTCACTTAACACAAGTGTTATATTATGGGGGCCTGAATGCAGCTGGCCTCTGAGCACTGGAGGGGGGGGGGGGGGGCGTTCAGGTAGGCCGTAATTAAATCAGACAGACGCAATGTGGAAATGTACGGATGTTGTGAGGACAGAAAGGTGGAGGAGGTGGAGGAGCTGGTGTCTCGGGGTGAGATGTAAATATGTGATATATATATATAAATATATATACAGTATATATGTATATATTTATATATAAACATATTTATATATACTATATATATATCTTGTATATATTTGTTATATATACATATTTATATATTTACATATAAATATATATATATAAATACATATTGAACTATTGTGTCTCTGTCTGTGGAGAACAGATCCGTGTGACATTCTTCACTGAACCTTTTCATTCCATGTGTTCCTTGCAGGTGGAGACGGTTACCATGGAGACAGGAAGTGAAGGAGTGGTGTAGAGATACAGGCGATGCTCTCAGAAGATGAATAAAGACATTCACAGGCGCCACAACATGTCCTCACATGTCCCTCTAGCTGCTTCTTCTTCTTCCAGGATTACGGTAAATGAAAGGAGATGATCACATTCAAAGCTCGTAGAAGGCTAAGTGCTGCATGTGCAGTTCAAACAGATTACGACGCGTTCACGGACCGGGGGAGTTTCCTCCGCTGAAGGTCGCCCCGCCCCCCCCCCCCCTCCTCCTTTTCAACCAGACCGCTCTGTGTTTTTTTCTTCTTCTTCACGGATGAGGTTTTGTTGTATCGTAAACAAGTTCAAGAGGTGGAGCGTGGAGGCAGAAGACCAGCACCTCCTCTCCAGCACCTCCTCAGCACCTCCTCCTCCTCCTTCCTCCTTCTGCCTTGTTGACACGCCGCGTCCTGATTGGCTCGTGAGTGTTCCCGCGTGCCGCCGCCTCCTGACAGCTTCAGGCTTAAGATGTTCTGAATTAGATTTGAATTACAGCCGCTAAACGCTGCTGTCAGGGCGCGTTAGGGCTGACACTGCCCATGAGCAAGGGCTCAACAAAGAGACACGGCCAGGGGCATCGCCCCACAGCGCGCACCGAGGAGGAGGAGGAGGAGGAGGAGGAGAGGCCTGCGGGGGGGAGGTGTTCTGTTGTTGCCGTTCTTCTTCTTGTTGTTGTTGTTGTTCTGTTGTTGTTGTTGTTTAGACTCGAGCCCCATGGCGTAGCGTGGAGTCTCCTCCAGGTCAATCCTCCCTCGGCGGCACAGGGCTCCACACATGACCCCGGCTCAGGGGGCGGAGCTTCCAGCTAAACCTCCCCAGCGACGGCGGCAGATGTTTAAGCTCACTCTTCGTGACACGGTAATTGTCCGGGGAGCCGAGGTATCCTTAAACAACGGGCGGCGGCGAGGAGGAGGAGGAGGAGGAGGAGGAGGAGGAATGAAAGGCCGATGAAATGAATTTAAATTCTTGTGTGAGGCGGTGAAAATAAACAGCCCGCCTGACATGGAACCACCGAGAGGAGCTGGGAGTTCTCCGGAGGGCTGACATGGAGGGAGGGGGGGGGGGGGCACCATACTGACAGTTCAGGTGTGAACGTGTCACCTTTGGGAGAATCAAAGAGCCCCCCCCCCTCCTTCCTGAACCTCCAATCAGATGTGTTACTTTAAACCAGCTTCCACTTTAATCACTTTAATCGATTTAATCACTTGTATTACTTTAATCACCTCCAGCCTGCAGCCTCTAGCCTGCAGCCTCTAGTCTGTAGCCTCCAGCCTCCAGCCTGCAGCCTCTAGCCTGCAGCCTGCAGCCTCTAGTCTGTAGCCTCCAGCCTGCAGCCTCTAGCCTGCAGCCTGCAGCCTCCAGTCTGCAGCCTCCAGCCTCTAGCCTGCAGCCTCTAGTCTGTAGCCTCCAGTCTGTAGCCTCTAGCCTGCAGCCTCTAGTCTGCAGCCTCCAGCCTGCAGCCTCTAGTCTGCAGCCTTCAGCCTCTAACCTCCAGCCTTTCACAGGGTGTTCTCACCGTGGTAGTGATGCCTCTGACGTCACCTCCTACAGGCGGAGGATTGTTTTCTCTGCGGCGGCGTCCCGGAGGCCGGCGTCCCGGAGGCCGGCCTCGGTGCGTCCACGTTTACGACGGCTTTCGTGAGCTCTGATGGAATTGGACTCTAGAAACAGGTCCAGCAACACCTCGTTACTCACAGGTAGCCCTGCTGTTGCCTTCGCCCCCGCAACACACACACACACACACACACACACACACACACACACACACACACACACACACACACACACACACACACACACACACACACACACACACACACACACACACACACACACACACACACACACACACGTTCAGGAGAACGGTTCCCGAGTTGTTCGGGGGGATTAGAGCTGATCTCGCCCGCCGTAAATGTATGACGCCGTCATTAAACGTGGACGCGGCGCTGGACGGGGATTTGAGGAGACCGGTGTGGGGGTCTGTTGAGGTCGGGGGGCCCGGACGAGGCTTAACTAATCCTCTGGACTTGAAGGGCCGGGGGGGGGGGCGCTCTGCCTCTGGGAGCCCTTCATTAGGGTCTTTAAACAGCTGAGGGTGAAAGCGGAGACGCCCCAAGTGGAGCTCTGATTTGGTCCATTTAGGCCTCATCACGGCCGCCGGGCTCGGTTTACGCCGCCGCAATTAGCTTTGAAGCAGTTTACGGGTTTTGCACCAACAGCCAGTTGCGAGTTTAGAGGGATTACTTTGTCCCAAGCAATCGAGCTTGATAGCCCCAAATGGAGAGAGGGGGGGGGGGGCAGGCTGTGTGAGGCCCCGCCGCCAAGCCAGCAGATCCAGCAGATGCAGCAGGGTGCATATCGATGAGGTCACAGGTAACAACAACAATCACTTCAGGTGCTGCATGCTCATTGGTCAGCAGCTCTGCACAGAAACTACATGTTCAGTGTTAGCCTTAGCTTATGTTTGCTAGTTTTAGTTTGGTTTCAGTATTATTATTAATAAATGTACAGTTAAAGCATAAATGTCACCATTTGATGCTCTGAACCAGATTGTCGCTGCACAGCTAATTAGCATCTGTAGACTATAATAAACATAAAACAACAACAAACATAAAACAACAACACATATAAACCAACAAACATAAAACAACAACAAAGAACAACAAACATAAAACAACAAACAGAAAACAACAACAAACGGAAAAAAACAACAAACAGAAAACAATAACAAACATAAAACAACAACAAACATAAAAAACAACAAACAGTACAGGATAAGACAACAGGATATGTGGTATTTCAGAAAGTTTTAGTTTTTATATATTCAGCTTTTGAGTCTTTCCGGGTCGTGTAGCTCAGACGTATGAAACCTACATAAACATAAACATAAATATACATATATGATATAAGACTAAGGATTCAGAGCGTCTGCCATTGGATGGCTCACAGGTCAGAGGTCAATGAGAGCAGCGTGAGATGTTTCACCATCAGTCGCGTGTCTTATGCGCTTTCCCCGGCAACAAGAGCTCTTCAACACGTCCCCGTTCCCCTCCATATGCCCCAAAAGGGGGCGTGGCCTTAGCGATGGATGCGTATTCTGTTGCTCCGCCTCCTCATTTCATCCGTTGTTTCGGTCAAAAGAAATCGTCCCGGCGCACGTTTAACGTTTGCAATTTTGTACACATTTGCGCATAAAGTCGGCGGTTTCACTGAATCCGTTCATAAATACACAAACAGCTCGAGGAGGAACGTGTGCGAGCGCCGCCGCCGCACGCCATCCGGCACGCCATCCGGCAGACGGCTTCAGGCGCACCGAGGGATGTGCAGCCGGGGGAAGACTCCCCAATAACAGCGTAACGGAATACTTGAGCTTCTCACAAAGCGCACGCGCCCCAGTGGGCACGGCGGGTACTGCACCCCGGCATCGCGTCTGGCTCGGGAACAGACGCTCCGGACCCGGTCCAGAAGGAAAAGCCACGAGACGAGAGGCTCGCATATCAGATCCTCAAGTAGCACCAGATCCTCTGGTATTCTGTGGAAGATGTTTTGGTATTAAGTCTCCGCTTCAAAGTGACTAATTACGCTAAGTCCTGATTTCATGGTCGCAGCTGGGGCTTATTACCAATCACAACAGAGCGCTGCGGTCCGCCGCGCGAGGACATGCCGCGGCTTATCTCCGGCGGTGTGGATGTCCCCGCGGCGCTCAGCGGAACCATCTGGACCGATACCGCCGGCTCCTCTGCGGCAGGCCACCGCAGGCCCCGCCCACATTCCTGTTCCTTCTGTTTTTTATATATATTTGAGATAAATAAAGCGGCGCTTCTCCATCCCTTCCCCCTTCACGGCCCATTTGACGAGTCGCCGCGGTGTCCTCCTCTCGGTGTGTGTGTGGCTTCACGGTGGAGTGTGTTCCCAGAGGTCATGCCATCCTCAGATGGACAGGAGGAATCACAGAGAACACGACGCCGTGGGCCTCGTGTGTGAGAGTCAGAACGAGACGCTCAGCTCGACTCTCGGCCCGGAGCTTCTGGTCCGAAGAGCAACGTGAACATTCATCGTTTTAAAGCCATTTCATCACGAAACGCCCTGAAGATGAAGAGGTGCAGGTCGGATGTTACGAGGAATCTAAACGACATTCTGAAAATGCAGAAGAGGATAAAAGAAAGAAAGAAATATACACTTTTTATTAATCCCCAAGGGGCCGATGAGAACCGAGCAACACACACACACACACACACACACACAGTCACACACACACAGTCACACACACACAGTCACACACACACACACACACCCACCCTCCGCCCGAGGCGCCGATGTGATCAGCGTCTGACTCAACGACCCCCGACTAAGCTCCGCCTCCAGGACGCTCGTGTTTTGATCTGAAGTTACTAATGACTGATAATCACAGGCGAACGGAGTGGAAACACCGAGCCGGGCTCGACTCGGCCATCTTTGTCACGGCGCGTCCTCTCAGGGGGCGGAGCCGCCGGTCAGCGGGACTCGCTGAGGAACCAGCCGACCCGACGTTCACGAGGGCCGAGTCGGCAGCAGGAGCACCTTGACCTGCGACCTGAAGCGGCTCGGGAAGAAACGTCAGCAGCGGTGCTGACCTGTGACCCGAGCCGTGGCTACCAGCTAATGGCTACCAGCTAGTGGCTACCAGCTAACGGCTACCAGCTAGTGGCTACCAGCTAACCAGCTAGTGGCTACCAGCTAACGGCTACCAGCTAGTGGCTACCAGCTAACCAGCTAGTGGCTACCAGCTAATGGCTACCAGCTAGTGGCTACCAGCTAACGGCTACCAGCTAGTGGCTACCAGCTAACGGCTACCAGCTAGTGGCTACCAGCTAACCAGCTAGTGGCTACCAGCTAACGGCTACCAGCTAGTGGCTACCAGCTAACGGCTACCAGCTAACGGCTACCAGCTAGTGGCTACCAGCTAACGGCTACCAGCTAGTGGCTACCAGCTAACGGCTACCAGCTAGTGGCTACCAGCTAACTAGCTAGTGGCTACCAGCTAACGGCTACCAGCTAGTGGCTACCAGCTAACCAGCTAGTGGCTACCAGCTAACGGCTACCAGCTAACCAGCTAGTGGCTACCAGCTAACCAGCTAGTGGCTACCAGCTAACCAGCTAGTGGCTACCAGCTACCAGCTAGTGGCTACCAGCTAACCAGCTAGTGGCTACCAGCTAACGGCTACCAGCTAACGGCTACCAGCTAACTAGCTAGTGGCTACCAGCTAACCAGCTAGTGGCTACCAGCTAGTGGCTACCAGCTAACCAGCTAGTGGCTACCAGCTAACCAGCTAGTGGCTACCAGCTAACCAGCTAGTGGCTACCAGCTAACCAGCTAGTGGCTACCAGCTAACGGCTACCAGCTAGTGGCTACCAGCTAACGGCTACCAGCTAACGGCTACCAGCTAGTGGCTACCAGCTAACCAGCTAGTGGCTACCAACTAACTAGCTAGTGGCTACCGCGGAGAGATTCCCGCGCACTGGGCTTTGATGCTTTGCTAAGCTAGCATAGCATCCATTGGCCGGCTGCTGCTGGGCCTCGTTGTGATAGGACGAAAGCACACACAACATACACACAACACACACACCAAAGACACACACACACACACCAAAGACACACAACAAAGACACACACACACACACTCAGCAGTCGAGTCTCCAGGCCTGAAGTTCGTCTCATCGAGGCGTCGTCCTTGGAGCTCGGAGGGGAGAAGAAACTTTTCTTGTGCGGCGCCGGCGGCAGGCCCCGCCTCCTCTCAGACGAGCGCTCCCGGTGGGAGGAGATCAAATGGTGTCGCCGCTGAATGGAAGAGCCCGGTGGATCGGCTCGTGAGGACGTGCGGGCCGAGCCCCCGGCGCCTCGTTATCTGTGGGATGGTTTCTCCTCCGCGAGGATCGCTTCCCATCAGCCGGCCTCATGTCAGACTGTCACCGCCCGCCATGTTCAGAGGGCCACATCACATCTAAAGTCTCTATGATTGAGCCCCCCCCCCCTGTTCAGAGGGCCACATCACATCTACAGTCTCTATGATTGAGCCCCCCCCCCCTGTTCAGAGGGCCACATCACATCTACAGTCTCTATGATTGAGCCCCCTGTTCAGAGGGCCACATCACATCTACAGTCTCTATGATTGAGCCCCCCCCCCCTGTTCAGAGGGCCACATCACATCTACAGTCTCTATGATTGAGCCCCTGTTCAGAGGGCCACATCACATCTAAAGTCTCTATGATTGAGCCCCCCCCCCCCTGTTCAGAGGGCCACATCACATCTAAAGTCTCTATGATTGAGGCCCCCCCCTCTGCTGATGGCATATTCCTCATTTAGGCTAAATCAAGGAGACGTGATGTCACACCGACCCGCCGCTCATTACCGTCATCGCGGGAGCGCGGCCAGCAATTCACCTGCGGAGACGGACGCCGTGATGGAAATGTGCCGAGCGGGAATGGGATTTTTAATTATGTGGCACATCGAGCATCCGAAACCTCATTTCAATAGAGGGGGGGGGGGGTAGAGGAGGGGGCACACAGTGCCGATGCTCGCTAAGCTCCTCCCCATTGACCCACGAGGCGTTCTGTTTCCTGTGTGGGGACCAGCACATCCGGCCCATCAGGCGGATTAGAACCCCAGACCTCCACCACGTGTCCTGTGTTCTCAGCCCACAGGTCACAGGTCACAGGTGTGATGGGCTGAACCATCGGGGCCTCAGGGGGTCGTGGACGCGTCGCGGTGGTTTAACGTGCGTTAAAGGATGGTGTCATGCTTATATTGGTATCCACGGCGTGTCGGATCAGATCCCACCAGATGATTTAATAACTAGTTTGTGAGGTGGGCAAAATATCAGAAACACCTTCTTCATGGTCCGGTCCACTAGAACAGCACCGCGCTGCACCGGGCCAACGCACACACCGCGGAGGCCGTGTCAACACAACCTGAACACTAATATGCAAGGTGGCGTTTATTTATTGCGGCTCCACAGTATCACATTATAAAGGTGTTTTGAGTGGCTTGTTATGTGTATATATATATAAATCCACAATATTACATTATAAAGGTGTTTTGAGTAGTTATATATATATATTCTTTTTAAGTAAATATATAAATGTATTTATTTGTATATGTATTTAAATGCTTTATATGAGCGGGTTGTGAATACAGTGATGGAATAGTGATATAGTAGCATGTTGTAATTTACTGCTGAAGCATCGAGATATATATACATGTATGCATATATATACATATACATATATATGGATACATATATATAAACACATATATATATATACATACATATGTATATATACATATATATGTATATATGTAAGTAAATCAGTAGCAGATGTTGATCACACACGCACACTTACTGTAAATATTGTGTTGTTTTTTATTGTAAATAGTGTGTGTACTTGTTGCCCTTGCTTGCTGTTGCATTTCACTTTCATTTCACTGCACACCCTGTGTGTGTATGTGACAAATAAAACATCTTGAATCTTGAATCTTGAAAGTTGGGATGTAAAGTCACAGTCTCTCCCATCGGAGTGTTTGCAGCGCCCCCCGGTGGAGAGAAGATAGAACTGCATGTTGCTCAAGGGCTTCCGGACTCTGGAGGGCCGGATCCACGCCAGAGACCGTGAACGCGTCACGGCCCCAGAGGATCATGGGAGTGAAGGCGTGTCCACGTGCAATGTGACATGTTTAATGATTTAATTGTATTGATATACATTCTACTGCAATACAACTCTAATATAGATATATATATATATATATATATAACTTTAGTAACTCACCGTGAAGCACACTGCTGTGTTTATACTACTGGATCAGAGGATGACACGTCTTCATGGAGGGAACACTGAGGAAAGATTAACATCATAATATAATTAATATATTAAGAAGGCTTTATGATTAATATATAAATACATATTAATACATATATATGTATATATATATGTATGTATATATACATATCTGAACCTCAGACTGGGCAGAAGGTCCACCTTTAACAAGACCAGGACCCTCAGACACAGCTCACAGGCCCAGCAGAGCCCTGAACCCCATGGAGCCTCTAGAGACCTGAACATGGCAGAACACCAACGTTCACCAACCTGACGGAGCTGGAGAGGATCTGATGAAGAACGGCAGGATCCCCAAATCCAGGTGTGACCCACGTGTTGCATCATCCCCAAGAAGACTCCTGCTGTAGAGCTCCAAGGTTCTACTCACCGCTGAGACTCTGAAGACTGAGGACACGAGACTCTGAAGACTGAGGACACGAGACTCTGAAGACTGAGGACATAAGACTCTGAAGACTGAGGACATGAGACTCTGAAGACTGAGGACCATGAGACTCTGAAGACTGAGGACATGAGACTCTGAAGACTGAGGACATGAGACTCTGAAGACTGAGGACCATGAGACTCTGAAGACTGAGGACCATGAGACTCTGAAGACTGAGGACATGAGACTGAAGACTGAGGACATGAGACTGAAGACTGAGGACATGAGACTGAAGACTGAGGACATGACTCTGAAGACTGAGGACATGAGACTGAAGACTGAGGACATGAGACTCTGAAGACTGAGGACCATGAGACTCTGAAGACTGAGGACATGAGACTCTGAAGACTGAGGACATGAGACTCTGAAGACTGAGGACCATGAGACTCTGAAGACTGAGGACACGAGACTCTGAAGACTGAGGACACGAGACTCTGAAGACTGAGGACATGAGACTCTGAAGACTGAGGACATGAGACTGAAGACTGAGGACATGAGACTGAAGACTGAGGACATGACTCTGAAGACTGAGGACATGAGACTGAAGACTGAGGACATGAGACTCTGAAGACTGAGGACACGAGACTCTGAAGACTGAGGACATGAGACTCTGAAGACTGAGGACATGAGACTGAAGACTGAGGACATGAGACTGAAGACTGAGGACACGAGACTCTGAAGACTGAGGACACGAGACTCTGAAGACTGAGGACACGAGACTCTGAAGACTGAGGACACGAGACTGAAGACTGAGGACACGAGACTCTGAAGACTGAGGACATGAGACTGAAGACTGAGGACATGAGACTCTGAAGACTGAGGACACGAGACTCTGAAGACTGAGGACACGAGACTGAAGACTGAGGACACGAGACTCTGAAGACTGAGGACACGAGACTCTGAAGACTGAGGACATGAGACTGAAGACTGAGGACATGAGACTCTGAAGACTGAGGACATGAGACTCTGAAGACTGAGGACATGAGACTCTGAAGACTGAGGACATGAGACTGAAGACTGAGGACATGAGACTCTGAAGACTGAGGACATGAGACTGAAGACTGAGGACACGAGACTCTGAAGACTGAGGACATGAGACTCTGAAGACTGAGGACACGAGACTCTGAAGACTGAGGACACGAGACTCTGAAGACTGAGGACATGAGACTCTGAAGACTGAGGACACGAGACTGAAGACTGAGGACATGAGACTGAAGACTGAGGACATGAGACTCTGAAGACTGAGGACACGAGACTCTGAAGACTGAGGACATGAGACTCTGAAGACTGAGGACATGAGACTCTGAAGACTGAGGACATGAGACTCTGAAGACTGAGGACACGACCTGAAGACTGAGGACATGAGACTCTGAGACTCTGAAGACTGAGGACATGAGACTGAGGACATGAGACTCTGAAGACTGAGGACATGAGACTCTGAAGACTGAGGACATGAGACTCTGAAGACTGAGGACACGAGACTCTGAAGACTGAGGACATGAGACTCTGAAGACTGAGGACATGAGACTCTGAAGACTGAGGACATGAGACTGAAGACTGAGGACATGAGACTGAAGACTGAGGACATGAGACTGAAGACTGAGGACATGAGACTCTGAAGACTGAGGACATGAGACTGAAGACTGAGGACATGAGACTGAAGACTGAGGACATGAGACTGAAGACTGAGGACACGAGACTCTGAAGACTGAGGACATGAGACTCTGAAGACTGAGGACACGAGACTCTGAAGACTGAGGACATGAGACTGAAGACTGAGGACACGAGACTCTGAAGACTGAGGACATGAGACTGAAGACTGAGGACACGAGACTCTGAAGACTGAGGACACGAGACTCTGAAGACTGAGGACACGAGACTCTGAAGACTGAGGACACGAGACTCTGAAGACTGAGGACATGAGACTGAAGACTGAGAACAGGAGACTGAAGACTGAAGCCATCCGACCAAAAAGGACCTGCAGGACTCTTCTGGTTCAGGACCTGCAGGACTCTTCTGGTTCAGGACCTGTTTACTTGTCCAGGATCTCTCAATGTGGTGCAGAGGACCTTTAGTTGTATAAAGCATCAAATATGTGACGAGTTTAAAGGACTCTTATATGTGACTGTAGGCCTGCAGGTCCAGGCTGAAACCTGACCCCCCCCGCCCGCCCCCCGGACAGACCAATATCTGGGGTGCTGCTGACGAGCCGCGGCAGCAGGAGGGAAACCAGGCGTCTCTGAAGCAGCAGGTCCAGATTGGATTTGGGGGGATATAAATTTGCGAGAGCCTTCATCGGTCCGTGACGTCCCCCGAGGAGGACTCGCTTCATCCTGAAGAGGTCCAGGTCTCACCGTCAGGGACCTGAAGCTGAGACCAGACCATGTGACCAGACCAGTACTTTATTGTAGATATACGAGGCTACAATTATTACAAACATAAGTCAAGGTATTTATGATAAGGTGCTGACTGCAAACCAGGTGTACGAGGGAGGAGGAGCTTACCTCCACCTTCTGATCACAGTTCATAACCCCCCCCCACACACACTTGACCTCAAAGCACCACTGCTGCTGGAAATGAGGGTTCCTCTTGTGGTTCCTCTTGAGGTTCCTCTTGTGGTTCCTGGGTGTGACATCCCACCTGATCAGTAATCAATCAGAGAAGTCAAAGCTTTGTGGCGTCTGGAATCAAGCGGCCCCGACTGAGAGCATGTGACATGGTCATGTGACCCACTACAGCCAGGGGCCACAAGCACAGGCCCAGGGCCCTGATGGGGGCTGTAATCCAGACCCAGAGGACCAGGGCCCTGATGGCCGAGTTAGTCCTCCTCACATTATGGCGTCCCCCCCCCCCCCCCATCTTTGACTCCCTTCACTCTGACATGAGGTAACGTTTGGCGCCCAAGTGCAACGCTCCATTGTGCTACATTTACAAATATTTAAAAAAACACACAGCCAGTAAAATAAAACATGGGGGGGGGGGTGACGTCACCATGCTAGATACATGTTCAGGATGATGTACATTAATCTGCCTTAAACTCGTGAAGGTCCGACTCCTCTGTGTTCTTGCAGTACCCCCTCCCACCACCGGGCGGCGCTGGACGTCTGGTCTCTTGAGGTAGAAGCAGCTGTTGGTTCATATTCACACAGTTTATGATGTACGGGTCGGTACGGGTCGAGCGTCTCCTCTGCCGCACGAGTGCAATCTGACCGTCTCACGAGCGCCGGGTCAGAACTACCGGGTCAGAACCACCGGCTCGTGAACACGCGGCGCCCCCCAGGCCGGGCGAGCGAGACGCTCTTCTGAACCGAAACAGATTCACGAAACGAGAAGTCACATAAAGATAAAGAGGTATTAAAGTCACAGTGCAAACAGAAAGAGGAGAAACTCAATAAAAAACATAGCACCAAAAAATACACAAAGACAAGAAAACAGACGCATGCGATGGACCGAGGAGAGGAGATAGGACAGAGGAGAGAGGACAGAGGAGAGAGGAGAGAGGACTGAGGACAGAGGAGAGAGGACTGAGGAGAGAGGACTGAGGAGAGAGGACAGAGGAGAGAGGACTGAGGACAGAGGAGAGAGGACTGAGGACAGAGGAGAGAGGAGAGAGGACTGAGGACTGAGGACAGAGGACAGAGGACTGAGGACAGAGGACTGAGGACAGAGGACTGAGGTATTCAAGTGGAGCTCTGCCTGACGACGGTACCCAGAGCCATCGGGCCAGAAGCAGAGAACCCTCAAAGGATGGCCTCCTCCTGCGTTACCACGGTTACAGCTTTGGTAGCAACGGGATGAGAGCTCAAATTAATTATTAATAGCTCCGCAGAACGGCCTAAAACACACGCCTCCCACACGGAGAAGAGGGAGGCGTGTGGGAGGCGTGTGGGAGGCGTGTTGAAGCCTCCCACACGCCTCCCTGAAGACCCAGAACATGGTGGGTCCAGAACATGAGGTTTGAACTACTTTACAGTAACTGGGAATGTTGGGGTTTGTGGTGAGGATACGGGAACCAGGAGCAAGGAGCTCTTCATATATATATATATATATATATATGTGCGTGTATGTAGTGTGCTTCGCATAGGTGTCAAGGTGTCATGCCGGAGGAGCATGACTCGTGGAATAAGTGCAAACATGACTCAGAATAACATTCCAAAGGGATGAAGCTGCTCCAGTTCTGTGTTCTTCCTGCTCAGCTTGTGAGTAAACAGTGCTCGTCAAACACAACAACAACAACGGCGAGCCTCATGTGGTGACATGGGGCGTGGCGCCCGGCCTGCTGGAGGTCCATGAAGCTCTGGTGCGATCGCACCGAGACAGAAAGCAAAGATTGTGTTTGCGCAAAAAAAGAAGAAGAAAAAAGTCAAAATGAAATCTGTCCTGCTCCTGGTTGTCCACGGTGACGCCGCCGGTGACCCCGCCGGTGACGCCGCCGGGCCCTCCGTTAGCGTCAGTAGCTTTAGGTGCTAATGCTGCGAGCTCAGCTGGTCTGCACCTGAGGTTGATTGGCTTTGAGGCTGCGCAGCGCTCGCCGCGCCGCCGCCGACTTGGCGATCCGGTAGCTGCGGCCGACGCCCTTGAACTTGCCTTTCCCGACGACCTCCACCGTCACCCGCACCTTCCCGTCATACGTCCTCTCTGCAGGGCTGAGGGGGGACAGGTGAGGCATCAACACTGAACCACTGCATTTATATAAATAATTATTTATACATATATAAAAATGTATTTATATAAATATATATTTATATAAATAAAATATATATATTTATGCACATATATATATACAAGTAAATATATGTATATATTATATACATATATAAATATATATTTATTCACATATATAAATATACATATATAGACATAAATATGTGTACACATATATATATTGTCACCTTCCACGTGATGAAGAGCAGAAGCCTCCTACCTGAACTTGGCCGTCTCTGGTTCCATCTCCAGCAGCTCCCTCACAGGAGAGCGAGGCACGTTGGCAGAGAACTTCTCTGTGAGGGCATGAACAACGAGTTATTAGACAGTAGCCAGACACAAGAGCAGCCCAGTGGTCCCAGTGGTGGTCCCAGTAGACACAGTGGTCCCAGTAGGCCTGGATCCTCACCTATCAGCGGCCTCATCATGGGGTAGTACACCTGCCACACCGTCTCCAGGGACATGCTGCTGTCCATGTAAATGGCTCCGGCCAGCGACTCAAAGATGTCCCCCATGGCCTTGGGCACCTCGATGTCTTCCTCCTTCTCCTCGTCTTCCTCAGAGCGACGCAGCTGGTCGCCCAAACACACAAAAGGGTTTTATTGTTATTTTTACTTTGACGTGTTACTGGGGGCGGAGCCAAGAGGCGGGGGCGGAGCACTTCTGTGAGCGCGTTGAAGCAGACTGTAGACCAACTGAAGCCAGAGCGCTACTTGAGAACCTGAACATCGAAAGGAGGAGGACCAGATCACAAAGTTGCTCGTCTCCCGGCATCGCTGCCGCGTTGGGGGCGCGGCCAATCGGAGCGTACCGATTGGCCGCGGCAACAGCGCTCTGCAGGAAATGAGCCGCTGAGGACAACGTAATGGAATATAATACAAATATAATGAATATTTACTCGGGCTGGTGTCAAACCTTTCCAGTTGCAACTTAATCAAATGGCCATACTGTGAGGTACTGTGAGGTACTATTCATGTATACTTGATGCTCAGTGGGCTGGGGGCGGAGCCTAATGTCCCAGAGGCAGAGAGGCGGAGCGAGAGGAGATCTGGGGCCCGGACAGCCGTTTCCAGACAACCGCACGTTCCCATTGGCTCATGAAGCGGATTCATGGAAGCCGACGCCCTGTTATCGGAGCAGATCTCTTTGAACCCCGACGCGCGGCGGCTCACCTCAGAGTCCATGCCCTGCATCTCGTTCTTCTCCAGCTGAAACTGCACAAAGTCGTCGATGACGTGGAAGAGCTCCGGCGAGATGGCCTTGAAGTACTTGTGGTAGTCGTACTTGACGGCCAGAGAGGCGAAGATGGTGTTGTTGACGAGCGCCGAGCGCAGGTCGGTGAGCACGCCGGGCGAGTGCTGCCGCGGGTCCTCGTAAAGGTGCTTCGTGATGAGGTAGTCGAGGATCGCGTCGCCCAGGAACTCCAGCCGCTGGTAACAGTCTGGAGAGCAGCGGAGGGAAGCGTCAGACAACACAAACACCTGAGGGGTCACATTGTAACATCCAATACAAGGCGGTAAGGTCTTGGTATGTTCTATGTGGCGGACTAGAACAACGTGTGTGTGCCTTTAAATAATGGGAGAAGTTGCAGCGGTCCAATCAAACGTTGGAACACAACGTCCAAAAACAAACAAACATTTCAAGCTGGCTTAAAAACAGCCTTCATGAGGTCTGACTTCAGAGAAGAGGAGCCGCTTTGCTCTGAAACAGGAAGTGGTTGTTTCACACGAGTCGATTCACCTGACCTGTGATGGTGTTGTAGTGGTAGGAGGCGTGGGTGAAGGCCTGCAGCAGGTAGGCCTTGTTCTGAAAGGTGTAGTTGATCTTGCTCTCGAAGTTCTCGAAGCCGGAGATGAGGAGGGTGAGCGTGCGCTCGGCGTCCGGGTGGTCCAGCAGGCCGCGGGGGGGGATCTTCAGCCAGCCGTAGCACAGGTCCACGGCGGCGGCCTCCAGCAGGGCGCCTCTCTCCAGCGGCAGCACCTGAGGTCACGAGGAGACGAGGCTCAGCGCGAGGAGTCGAGACGCGCGAACGGCGCCGCCCACTCACCTTGAGGCCCAGCGAGCAGAGGAACATCTGCGCGGCTCGTTCCCCGCAGCTGGTCAGGTAGCAGCCCAGCAGAGCCTCCACGCAGTCGGCGATGCTCTTGTCGGCGATGCACTGCTCCGTGTGCAGGTCGTAGGAGATGGCCTGCTTGCCCAGCTCGGCGCCGCAGTTCTCCTCCGACGGGTTCCAGAAGCCGACCACGAAGTCGTCCTCCTCGCCGGCCTTGCTGGGGTCCAGGTAGCACATGGCGTCCCACGAGCTGTAGTCAAACTCCTCCGCCGCGGGCGAGCTGGGCGGCGGCTCCGCGGGGTGGTGCGTCTTCTTGGGGGGCTTCCACTTGGACGGAGACTCCGGCGCGGGGGAGGAGCCCGCGGCCGGGGGGGGCGGGAAGGTGCTCAGCGAGATCTTCTTCCCGAAGGCGCCGGAGCCCAGCAGCATGTTGTCGATGAACTTGATGTGCTCCTTGTAGTACTCCAGGTCCTCCTCCATGTTCACCTCGTCCTTTGGCTCGTCCTTCAGCATCAGCTCCTGCTCCACCTCCTCCTTCACCTCCTCCACCTCAGAGTCACGCTCAAGCTGCCCGTTGGCCAGGAGCTCCTCCTTGGCCTGGAGGCAAACAGACGGTCATCATTCAAACAGCAAAACCTTTATTCACACTCACAGTGAGTAACAATGTTCAGACACAGGAGACGTTGGAAGATGCAGAGTGGAGTTCATGTAGAGCAGGGGTGGCCAACCCGCGGCTCGCGAGCCTCATGCGGCTCTTTAACTAGTTTCATGCGGCTCTTCAGGAGCTGTCACATGACATGCGTCAAAAATGCTTGGCTGGCGCTGTCATTCACTCCCCCTACAGCTAGATGGCACACTGACCATGTAAGCCTGGTTGAGTGACGTCAAACGAGCGACGAGAGAATCTTTGGTGTGCCATCATTTGTGTTGTAAACAATTTCCGTCAAGTTACCTCTTGAAATGGCAGGGAAAAAAAGCACAGCCAAACGAAAATATGAAGAAGAACACAGGACGTTTTTGCCAGAGTGGGAGAGTTTATATTTTTTTGTTAAACGTAATGGCAAGCCGATCTGCCTTATATGTCACGCAGCATTAGCGCATTTCAAAGCTTCAAATCTTCAGCGTCACTTCAGCTCACTCCACCCTAACATCGAACAGGAATTTCCAAAAGGGACGGAACTTCGCAAGAACAAGTTGGTCGCTTTGAAAAGCCAGGCAGAAAAGCAGGTACAGTTTTTCATCATGTTGGTGTGTGACATTTAAGTTTCAAGTTTCAAGTTTCAAGTTTTTATTGTCACATCCCCTTTTATACAAGTATAATCGGTTTGTGAAATTCTTATGTGCAAAACACCCGACAGCAGTAGCAGACTAAAAAAAGAATAAGAATGAGAATAAACTATACAATATCCACACAAAAAAAAAGAAGAAAGTATTAACAATATATATATAAAACAATGTAATAGAATATACATCATGGCAATATATATATATAAATATATATATATTTACAATAAATCTGGCTGATCAGAGGTGTGTGTGTGTGTGTGCGTGTGCGCGCGCACACATATGTGTATGATGTGGCTCTTTGCGGTAACACAGTAAAAAATGTGGCTCTTAGTCTCTGACTGGTTGGCCACCCCTGATGTAGAGAATAGAAACCCGGAGCGTCTCACTGATCCTGCTGAGCAAAAGAACCTTTCGACTCATCGACTCACAAACTGAGACGCGTCCACTTCCTCTGAAGGACGTTCGTCTCAAGTATTTACCTGGAATTGTCTTTAAGTCCCTTTAAGCTGCTTTTCATTATCAAGCGACATTAACATATTCTAATCGTGAATCACATTAGTGAAGTCTAGGCTAGACGATGACGTGACAAGGTGTAAGCCTGCCCTCTAGTGGGCTGACAACAGAACGCACACACACACACACGGAGAAGAGAAGGAGCAGGCCGTCCACTGACCTCCTCGTCCAGCTGGTCCGTGGTGCTCTGGTCCTGGTTGACCACGTAGCCGGGGGGCAGCCAGTTCACGGGGGGGTCAAAGATGGACACCACCATCCTGCTGGGGAGCCCCTTCTTCTTCCCCAGGCGGTACAGGTTACAGTTGCTCACCTGGAGGAGAGGAGAGGAGGAGGAGGAGGAGAGGAGGAGGCATCGCAATTCAGAAGAGAACGCTTCTGTAAATATGCAATTCAGCTTTTAGTGTGAGGACTTTGAGTGGAGTTTGTTTTATTGACATCTACATGACAAATGAGCAAAGTGCATCCGCTAATGAAGGCTGAACGCTCCTGAAAAACTATGTGAGGATGTCAGAAATGGCTTTACTGGAATAGATGTGCCCATTTACATGCATTGCGTTGCGTGTTCCATCGGGACAGAAGCAACGACTCGTCGTCTCACCTTCTTGCTGCGCATGTAGCTGAGCCGGCCCTCGTGGGCGTCGGGGTAGGTGCAGAACAGGTACGTGGTGATGGCGTGCTTCAGGAACGAGTCTCCCAGCATCTCCAGCCGCTCCAGGTTGAAGCCGTCGCTGGCGTTGGAGAGCGTCAAGGCCTGCAGGATGAGGCCCGGGTTGGGCCCCAGACTCTTGGGGGAGTCTCCGGTCTGAGAGGCGGCGAGCGGATCAGGAGCCGGTGCCGCGTCGGGACCGCAGACTGAGGTAGCGTTGCATGCGTGTTGCGAGGTCCTCCCCGGTGCACATTCGTCACCGGGCTTCTTGGAGCCGAGCGCGGGCCGCGGAGGCTCCGAGGTAGTGGTTTGTATGGATCCAGGACTCTGCGGCCCGGGGGCGGCGGGCTGCGAGCGTTGGCAATCGTCACGCCGCCGAGGGTGCTCCTCGACGAGGGCCGTGCCGTTGGCGAGGTTCCCCGTGGGCGTGGCTTCCCCGGGCTCGGGCCGGGGGGAGTGGGGGCTGGCGGGGTGAGACGGGGGGGCGGGGCTTTCAGTCTCTCGGGGCGAACACTGACCCTCGTCGTCCTCGCTGTCGGAGTCGGGACAGGAGATGAAGGTTTTGCTGTCGATGGCTCTCTTCCAGCCAAAGTCTAGGTTTGGGTACCTGTCTCACACACACACACATCTATACATTAGGATGATGCAATAGGGTTGGTGTGTAGGGTTGGTGTGTAGGGTTGGCGTGTAGGGTTGGCGTGTAGTGTTGGCGTGTAGTGTTGGCGTGTAGTGTTGGCGTGTAGTGTTGGCGTGTAGTGTTGGCGTGTAGGGTTGGCGTGTAGGGTTGGCGTGTAGTGTTGGCGTGTAGGGTTGGTGTGTAGTGTTGGTGTGTAGTGTTGGTGTGTAGTGTTGGTGTGTAGTGTTGGTGTGTAGTGTTGGTGTGTAGTGTTGGTGTGTAGGGTTGGTGTGTAGTGTTGGTGTGTTGGTGTTGGTGTGTAGGGTTGGTGTAGTGTTGGGTGTTGGTGTGTAGTGTTGGTGTAGTGTTGGTGTGTAGTGTTGGTGTGTAGTGTTGGTGTGTAGTGTGTAGTGTTGGTGTGTAGGGTTGGTGTGTAGTGTTGGTGTGTAGTGTTGGTGTGTAGGGTTGGTGTGTAGTGTTGGTGTGTAGTGTTGGTGTGTTGGTGTGTAGGGTTGGTGTGTAGTGTTGGTGTGTGTGTGTGTGTGTGTGTGGTGTTGGGTGTGTAGGGTTGGTGTGTAGTGTTGGTGTGTAGTGTTGGTGTGGTGTTGGTGTGTGGGGTTGGTGTAGTGTTGGTGTGTAGGGTTGGTGTGTAGTGTTGGTGTGTAGGTTGGTGTGTAGTGTTGGTGTGTAGTGTTGGTG
Source organism: Pseudoliparis swirei (assembly GCF_029220125.1). NCBI lineage: Eukaryota > Metazoa > Chordata > Actinopteri > Perciformes > Liparidae > Pseudoliparis > Pseudoliparis swirei. Next base: position 4,962,037 of record NC_079398.1, read on the forward strand.
TGTAGTGTTGGTGTGTAGTGTTGGTGTGTAGTGTTGGTGTGTAGGGTTGGTGTGTAGTGTTGGTGTGTGTGTAGTGTTGGTGTGTAGTGTTGGTGTGTAGGGTTGGCGTGTAGGGTTTGGTGTGGTGTTGGTGTGTAGTGTTGGTGTGTAGTGTTGGTGTGGGGTTGGTGTTGGTAGTGTTGGTGTGTAGGGTTGGTGTGTAGGGTTGGTGTGTAGGGTTGGTGTGTTGGTGTGTAGTGTTGGCGTGTAGGGTTGGCGTGTAGTGTTGGTGTGTAGGGTTGGTGTGTAGTGTTGGTGTGTAGGGTTGGTGTGTAGTGTTGGTGTGTAGTGTTGGTGTGTAGGGTTGGTGTGTAGTGTTGGTGTGTAGGGTTGGTGTGTAGTGTTGGTGTTGGTGTGTAGGGTTGGTGTGTAGTGTTGGTGTGTTGGGTTGGTGTGTAGTGTTGGTGTGTAGGGTTGGTGTGTAGTGTTGGTGTGTAGGGTTGGTGTGTAGTGTTGGTGTTGGTGTGTTGGTGTGTAGGGTTGGTGTGTTGGTGTGTAGTGTTGGTGTGTAGTGTTGGTGTGTAGTGTTGGTGTGTAGTGTTGGTGTGTAGTGTTGGCGTGTAGGGTTGGCGTGTAGTGTTGGCGTGTAGTGTTGGCGTGTAGTGTTGGTGTGTAGTGTTGGTGTGTAGTGTTGGTGTGTAGTGTTGGTGTGTAGTGTTGGTGTGTAGTGTTGGTGTGTAGGGTTGGTGTGTAGGGTTGGTGTGTAGTGTTGGTGTGTAGGGTTGGTGTGTAGTGTTGGTGTGTAGTGTTGGTGTGTAGGGTTGGTGTGTAGTGTTGGTGTGTAGGGTTGGTGTGTAGTGTTGGTGTGTAGTGTTGGTGTGTAGTGTTGGTGTGTAGGGTTGGTGTGTAGTGTTGGTGTGTAGTGTTGGTGTGTAGGGTTGGTGTGTGTTGTGTTGGTGTGTGCAGTGTTGGTGTGTGTTGTGTTGGTGTGTGTAGTGTTGGTGTGTTGTGTTGGTGTGTGTTGGTGTGTGTAGTGTTGGTGTGTGGGGTTGGTGTGTAGTGTTGGCGTGTAGGGTTTGGTGTGTAGTGTTGGTGTGTAGTGTTGGTGTGTTGGTGTGTAGGGTTGGTGTGTAGTGTTGGTGTGTAGTGTTGGTGTGTAGTGTTGGTGTGTAGGGTTGGTGTGTAGTGTTGGTGTGTAGGGTTGGTGTGTAGTGTTGGTGTGTAGGGTTGGTGTGTAGGGTTGGTGTGTAGTGTTGGTGTGTAGGGTTGGTGTGTAGTGTTGGTGTGTAGTGTTGGTGTGTAGTGTTGGCGTGTAGGGTTGGTGTGTAGTGTTGGTGTGTAGTGTTGGTGTGTAGGGTTGGTGTGTAGGGTTGGTGTGTAGTGTTGGTGTGTAGTGTTGGTGTGTAGTGTTGGTGTGTAGGGTTGGTGTGTAGGGTTGGTGTGTAGTGTTGGTGTGTAGTGTTGGTGTGTAGAGTTGGTGTAGGGTTGGTGTGTAGTGTTGGTGTGTAGTGTTGGTGTGTAGGGTGGGTGTGTAGTGTTGGTGTGTAGTGTTGGTGTGTAGGGTTGGTGTTGGGTTAGTGTTGGTGTGTAGGGTTGGTGTGTAGTGTTGGTGTGTAGTGTTGGTGTGTAGTGTTGGTGTGTAGGGTTGGTGTGTAGGGTTGGTGTGTAGTGTTGGTGTGTAGGGTTGGTGTGTAGTGTTGGTGTGTAGGGTTGGTGTAGTGTTGGTGTGTAGGGTTGGTGTGTAGTGTTGGTGTGTAGGGTTGGTGTGTAGTGTTGGTGTGTAGTGTTGGTGTGTAGGGTTGGTGTGTAGGGTTGGTGTGTGTTTGGTGTGTGTTGGTGTGTAGGGTTGGTGTGTAGGGTTGGTGTGTAGTGTTGGTGTGTGGGTTGGTGTGTAGGGTTGGTGTGGTGTTGGTGTGTAGTGTTGGTGTAGGGTTGGTTGGTGTAGTGTTGGTGTGTAGTGTTGGTGTGTAGGGTTGGGTGTAGTGTTGGTGTGTAGTGTTGGTGTGTAGGGTTGGTGTGTGTAGTGTTGGCGTGTAGGTGTTGGTGTGTGTAGGGTTGGTGTGTAGGGTTGGTGTGTAGTGTTGGTGTGTAGTGTTGGTGTGTAGGGTTGGTGTGTAGTGTTGGTGTGTAGGGTTGGTGTGTAGGGTTGGTGTGTAGTGTTGGTGTGTAGGGTTGGTGTAGTGTTGGTGTGTAGTGTTGGTGTGTAGTGTTGGTGTGTAGTGTTGGTGTGTGTTGGTGTAGGGTTGGCGTGTGTGTTGGTGTTGTGTTGGCGTGTAGTGTTGGCGTGTAGTGTTGGCGTGTAGGGTTGGCGTGTAGTGTTGGCGTGTAGGGTTGGCGTGTAGTGTTGGCGTGTAGGGTTGGCGTGGCGTGTTGGTGTGTGTTGGTGTGTAGTGTTGGTGTGTAGTGTTGGTGTGTAGTGTTGGTGTGTGTTGGTGTGTAGTGTTGGTGTGTAGGGTTGGTGTTGGTGTGTAGGGTTGGTGTGTAGTGTTGGTGTGTAGTGTTGGTGTGTAGTGTTGGTGTGTAGTGTTGGTGTGTAGTGTTGGTGTGTAGGGTTGGTGTAGTGTTGGTGTGTAGTGTTGGTGTGTAGTGTTGGTGTGTAGGGTTGGTGTGTAGGGTTGGTGTGTGTTGGGCGTGTTGGTTGGGTGTAGTGTTGGTGTGTGTTGGTGTTGGTTGGTGTTAGGGTTGGTGTGTAGGGTTGGTGTGTAGTGTTGGGTGTGTGTTGGTGTGTAGTGTTGGTGTGTAGTGTTGGTGTGTAGGGTTGGTGTGTAGTGTTGGTGTGTAGTGTTGGCGTGTAGTGTTGGTGTGTAGGGTTGGTGTGTAGGGTTGGTGTGTAGTGTTGGTGTGTAGTGTTGGTGTGTAGTGTTGGTGTGTAGTGTTGGTGTGTAGGGTTGGTGTGTAGGGTTGGTGTGTAGTGTTGGTGTGTAGTGTTGGTGTGTAGTGTTGGTGTGTTGGTGTGTAGTGTTGGTGTTGGTGTGTTGGTGTTGGTGTGTAGTGTTGGTGTGTAGGGTTGGTGTGTAGTGTTGGTGTGTAGGGTTGGTGTGTAGTGTTGGTGTGTAGGGTTGGTGTGTAGTGTTGGCGTGTGTTGGGTTGGTGTGTGTAGTGTTGGTGTGTAGTGTTGGTGTGTAGGGTTGGTGTAGTGTTGGTGTGGTGTTGGTGTGTAGTGTTGGTGTGTAGTGTTGGGCGGTAGGGTTGGTGTGTAGTGTTGGTGTGTGGTGTTGGTGTAGGGTTGGTGTGTAGTGTTGGTGTGTAGTGTTGGCGTGTAGGGTTGGCGTGTAGTGTTGGTGTGTAGTGTTGGTGTGTTGGTGTGTAGTGTTGGTGTGTAGGGTTGGTGTGTGTTGGTGTAGGGTTGGTGTGTAGTGTTGGTGTGTAGTGTTGGTGTGTAGTGTTGGTGTGTAGGGTTGGTGTGTAGTGTTGGTGTGTTGGTGTGTAGGGTTGGTGTGTAGTGTTGGTGTGTAGGGTTGGTGTGTAGGGTTGGTGTGTAGTGTTGGTGTGTAGTGTTGGTGTGTAGTGTTGGTGTGTAGTGTTGGTGTGTAGTGTTGGTGTGTAGTGTTGGTGTGTAGTGTTGGTGTGTGTAGTGTTGGCGTGTAGGGTTGGCGTGTAGTGTTGGTGTTGGTTGGTGTGTAGGGTTGGTGTAGGGGGTGTGTAGTGTTGGTGTGTAGTGTTGGTGTGGGTTGGGTGTAGTGTTGGTGTGTAGTGTTGGTGTAGTGTTGGTGGTGTTGGTGTGTAGGGTTGGTGTGGGGTTGGTGTGTGGTGTAGTGTTGGTGTGTAGGGTTGGTGTTGGTGTGTAGGGTTGGTGTGTAGTGTTGGGGTTGTGTAGTGTTGGTGTGTAGGGTTGGTGTGTAGTGTTGGTGTGTAGGGTTGGTGTGTAGTGTTGGTGTGTAGTGTTGGTGTGTAGTGTTGGTGTGTAGTGTTGGTGTGTAGTGTTGGTGTGTAGTGTTGGTGTGTAGGGTTGGTGTGTGTGTTGGTGTGTAGTGTTGGTGTGTAGTGTTGGTGTGTAGGGTTGGTGTGTAGTGTTGGTGTGTAGTGTTGGTGTGTAGGGTTGGTGTGTAGTGTTGGTGTGTAGTGTTGGTGTGTAGTGTTGGTGTGTAGTGTTGTTGTGTGGGGTTGGTGTAGTGTTGGTGTGTAGTGTTGGTGTGTAGTGTTGGTGTGTAGGGTTGGTGTGTAGTGTTGGTGTGTAGTGTTGGTGTGTAGTGTTGGTGTGTAGTGTTGGTGTGTAGGGTTGGTGTGTAGGGTGGTGTGTAGTGTTGGTGTGTAGGGTTGGTGTGTAGGGTTGGTGTGTTGGTGTTGGTGGTGTAGGGTTGGTGTAGTGTTGGTGTGTAGTGTTAGTGTGTAGTGTGTGGTGTTGGTGTGTAGGGTTGGTTGGTGTAGTGTTGGTGTGGTGTTGGTGTGTAGTGTTGGTGTGTAGTGTTGGTGTGTAGTGTTGGTGTGTGGGTTGGTGTGTAGGGGTTGTGTAGTGTTGGTGTGTAGTGTTGGTGTGTAGTGTTGGTGTGTAGGGTTGGTGTGTAGTGTTGGTGTGTAGGGTTGGTGTGTAGTGTTGGTGTGTAGTGTTGGTGTGTAGGGTTGGTGTAGTGTTAGTGTAGTGTTGGTGTGTAGGGTTGGTGTGTAGTGTTGGTGTAGGGTTGGTGTGTAGTGTAGTGTGTGTAGGGTTGGTGTGTAGTGTTGGTGTGTAGTGTTGGTGTGTAGTGTGTAGTGTTGGTGTGTGATGGGGACCTGAAGTCGGGGGGCAGGGTCTGGGTTGGTGTGTAGTGTTGGTGTGTAGTGTTGGTGTGTAGTGTTGGTGTGTAGTGTTGGGGACCTGAAGTCGGGGGGCAGGGTCTGGGTTGGTGTGTAGTGTTGGTGTGTAGTGTTGGTGTGTAGTGTTGGGGACCTGAAGTCGGGGGGCAGGGTCTGGGTTGGTGTGTAGTGTTGGTGTGTAGTGTTGGGGACCTGAAGTCGGGGGGCAGGGTCTGGGTTGGTGTGTAGTGTTGGTGTGTAGTGTTGGTGTGTAGTGTTGGGGACCTGAAGTCGGGGGGCAGGGTCTGGGCGCCCACGCCGGCCTCCCTGGCCGTCTGGGCCCGCAGCTCCTCCGCCGTCAGGAGGCAGTGGAGGCGGTAGAGGATGCTCGGCAGACACACCGCCTTCCTCCACAGGGAGGCCGGGATGGGGTGGATGGCACACAGCTCCGGGACCAGGATCTGGCGAGCGCAGCGGGACTTTAGGGACAGTCGCAGGACAACACGTGTGAAGACGACTCCGACTCATCGTCACTTCCAACTCAAACGAGGAATTCCTCCTCTCGTGTTTCTCGTGACGACTGATCTGCGTGGCTTCCGAGTCACTCGAACAGGATCGAGAGCCACGTCCTCGCTGTCGTGCGGTCGCTCCAGAATGTCCCCGTGTGGAGACTCGGAGGCGTTGCACGTTGACAGCGACCTCTTGGCCTGCGTTACCTGCTTGTTCTGCAGACTCTCCCACTTGGCCTTCCTCTTCTCGGCGCTGCTGAGCGGCAGAGCTTTGCCCTTCTGGTTCAGGTGGCGCGGCGTCAACAGGTTCAGTCTGGGCACAGAGAACAGCGCCGCCATTACGCAGGACCCTCGGCATGCTGGGTATTCTTCAGGGGTTTAGCTCTTAACAAGGGGCAATAATGCAGATTCAGAGGTAACCAATTATTGATTCCTTGCACTCGTCTTCCTCGTCAACATCTGGCATCTTAATTACCCAGAATGCAACTGGCCTCTGAAGGGCTATGGCTATGCTAGTAACAGCTAATGTACCCGGGAGCCTCTACATAGGTCTAGTGAGACCTTCACTTCCTTCTAGCCTTCATTCCTTCTAGCCTTCGCTTCCTTCACTTTCTTCACTTCCTTCTAGCCTTCACTTCCTTCTAGTATTCACTTCCTCCTAGTCTTCACTTCCTCCTAGCTTTCACTTCCTCCTAGTCTTCACTTCCTCCTAGTCTTCACTTCCTTCTAGCCTTCACTTCCTCCTAGCCTTCACTTCCTCCTAGTCTTCACTTCCTTCTAGCCTTCACTTCCTTCACCTTCCTCTCTAGCTTCACTTCCTCTAGTCTCACTCCTCCCAGTCTTCACTCCTAGTCTTCACTTCCTCTAGCCTTCACTCCTCCAGCCTCACTCCTCCTAGCCTCACTCCTTCTAGTCTTCACTTCCTCCCAGTCTTCACTTCCTCCTAGCTTTCACTTCCTCCTAGTCTTCACTCCTTCAGCCTTCACTCCTCTAGCCTTCACTCTCCTAGTCTTCACTTCCTCCAGTCTTCACTCCTCTAGCCTTCACTCCTAGCCTCACTTCCTCCTAGCCTTCACTCCTCCTAGTCTTCACTTCTAGTATTCACTTCCTCCTAGTCTTCACTTCCTCTAGTCTTCACTCTCTTCAGCCTTCACTTCCTCCTAGTCTCACTCTCCCAGCCTTCACTTCCTCCCTGCCTTCACTTCCTCCAGCCTTCACTTCCTCCTAGCCTCACTCTCCAGCCTTCACTTCCTCCCTCTTCACTTCTCCTAGCCTTCACTTCCTCCTAGCCTTCACTTCCTCCTAGCCTTCACTTCCTCCTAGTCTTCACTTCCTCCTAGCCTTCACTTCCTTCTAGCCTTCACTTCCTTCTAGTCTTCACTTCCTCCTAGCCTTCACTTCCTCCTAGCCTTCACTTCCTCCTAGCCTTCACTTCCTCCTAGTCTTCAATTCCTTCTAGTCCTCACTTCCTCCTAGCCTTCACTTCCTTCACATCTTCACTTCCTCCTAGTCCTCACTTCCTCCTAGTCTTCACTTCCTCCTAGCCTTCACTTCCTCCTAGCCTTCACTTCCTTCTAGTCTTCACTTCCTTCTAGTCTTCACTTCCTCCTAGCCTTCACTTCCTCCTAGCCTTCACTTCCTCCTAGCCTTCACTTCCTCCTAGTCTTCACTTCCTCCTAGCCTTCACTTCCTCCTAGCCTTCACTTCCTCCTAGTCTTTATGTAAATGCGTGTGTGCTGTAGGAGTGTCATCGTGATCACACGCTGTATGGATGTGAGTCAGTGCGTCAGGAGGTGCTGCTGACCTGGAGGAGGTGTGGTCCACGTCGAGCAGCGGCTGGTTCAGGTTGGACAGGTCCAGGTTGTACTTGGTTTTGTAGTACTCGGCAAACGTCTCGTACTCGGGCGACGGGAACTTACTGAGCGGCGTCAGGTCCGTGTACACGTCGGCGACGTAGAAGCGGTGAGGCTGGTCAAAGTTCCGATACCTGGGAGGGGGTCGGGGGTCATTACGCGGCTCACGCTCGTCCATCAGGCGCAGGTGTACAAGGACCCATGGTACCTTGGGATGATGACCGCGTCCTGGTAGTCCTCCAGCTTGAAGGTGAAGGGGTCCTGCTTGGTGTACTGGGTGACGGGGATGCCGGTGCGGGCCTCGGACCTCTCGATGTCCTCCATGAACATGAAGTCCATATCTAGAGTGTGGGAGTCCCCGACTGAAGGAGAGAGGACGCTGGTGAGCATCTCTACACGCCAGGACCAAGCCGTGGACCCGGCCCAGAGCGACTCGACTCACCGACATTCAGAGGCAGGACGCAGTACGCCGAGTCGGCCAGCGTGGGCTTGAACTCCAGCGCCGGCTTCTCCAGGCGGAGGATGTGGGAGAAGATGTACTGGTGCAGGCGCGTGATGAGGTCCAGCTGCACGGCGGCGAGCGCGAAGCCGGACTTCTGCAGCTCGATGGAGATGGTCACCTCGCCCGAGCGGGTGTACACCGGGAAGTGGGGGATCTGGACAGAAGGAAAGCACCACGACCCAACGGTGAGCGAGCGACACTGGAGACACTTCCTCCTCCCGAGAAGCGAACAGAGGAGCACAGCTCCGTGGGGCGAGGCGGGGCCGGCGTACCCGAGGTATGGGCTTGGCGGTCAGGATGCCGAAGCACCTGGTGGTGTCCTCCGGTGGGTAGAGCCTCCTCCTGCGGAAGTTGAGTTCATCGGGGAGCGGCGTGGTGAGGACCATCCCGATCACATACAGGTAGTACGTCTGCTCTGGTACGGCGTAACTGTCACGCAGACACTCTGGGATCTGAGGAGCACACAAGGAAACTCAATGCTACGACACTCTGGGATCTGAGGAGCACACAAAGAAACTCAATGCTACGACACTCTGGGATCTGAGGAGCACACAAGGAAACTCAATGCTACGACACTCTGGGATCTGAGGAGCACACAAAGAAACTCAATGCTACGACACTCTGGGATCTGAGGAGCACACAAAGAAACTCAATGCTACGACACTCTGGGATCTGAGGAGCACACAAAGTAACTCAATGCTACAGGAGCAACCGGCTTATTGTTTGTTGACATTTATATCGTCTTTTCTGCAGAAGATAAACAAGTATGTGACCTTTGACTTTGTGACCTCATGACAGGTTAACCACAGGGAGGACTCGACCTGCATTGAGCCTGTGAGCAAGGCAGCCTGGGACACAACAGCTGCTATGGGATGGCTCGGGGAGCTCATTGATTCTGGATGGGGGGTGTAGTGCTGCATTGAAAACTGAATATCTACCCAACTAACTAATAATCAAATATTCAGGAGCCTTCATATGTGTTGATTGAAAGGGTTTTTTCTAATTGAGAGTTTCTCCTGATCCAATGTGATGTCAAAGGTCAAAGGTCAGGGATGTCATATCTACAGATTGTAAAGCCCTCAGGGGCAAATTTGTAATATTGGGCTATATGAAATAAACGGAATTGAAATATATACATACAATATGTATATTAAAGACAACTGTTGGTCAGACGTGAGCATTTTGATCCACTGGCTCTCATAAACACTCCAGGGATTCCCTCCGTAGAGGTACCCAAGTACATCAGCAGTCACGTGTTCTTACGGCTTTCGGGTAGCACTGCCTCCTCTTGGTGGAGCCGGGCCGGCCCGGTACGCTGGTCTCCTCCTCATCGTGGAGGTCCAGCTCCTCCTCATACTTCACCGTCTCCTTGCCCACCGGCATGAGGTGATCATCCAGCTCACCTGGGAGAAACAGAGCCAGGAGAACAGAGTCAGGTTTACGGAGGAGGAGGAGGAAGTCTCACTATAGCGTCACCTGGAATATTTACATTGGAGTTTTACCTATTTTGTGGAGTTTCTCACAACACAGCAGGGCCACCGCCTTCTCTGCCAGCCTGGCACAGTTCATGATGGGCCCCTGTGAGACGGGACAGGGTTACTGAGTCTGGGTCGCCATGGCTGAGCCCCAGAGAGACCGGGGTGTTCCGACTCACCTTGAGAGGAACCCGCAGAGGGGAGTTGATGGGGAGGTAGAGGGTGGACTGGAAGCGGCCGCCCGGCCTCTCAGCGGTTCTACACTTGGGCGCCAGGTGAGTGAACGGGTCACTGGGCAGCCGGGCGCAGTACCTGAGCCCCAGAGACACGGGAGAGAGCAACAGGCGTGACTGGGGGAGCGTTTAGGAGAAGACCCGAGGGAGCGTCATGGAGCTAACGTAGTGGAGCTAACACAGCGGAGCTAAGATATATATATACAGGACTGTCTCAGAAAATTAGAATATTGTGATAAAGTTCTTTATTTTCTGTAATGCAATTAAAAAAACAAAAATGTCATGCATTCTGGATTCATTACAAATCAACTGAAATATTGCAAGCCTTTTATTCTTTTAATATTGCTGATTATGGCTTACAGCTTAAGAAAACTCTAAAATCCTATCTCATAAAATTTGAATATTTCCTCAGACCAAGTAAAAAAAAAGATTTATAACAGCAAAACAAAATCAAACATTTGAAAATGTGTTTCCAGGTGTTTCGAGTTAATTAGACGATTCAAGTGATTTGTTTAATACCCTACTAGTATACTTTTTCATGATATTCTAATATTTAGAGATAGGATATTTGAGTTTTCTTAAGCTGTAAGCCATAATCAGCAATATTAAAAGAATAAAAGGCTTGCAATATTTCAGTTGATTTGTAATGAATCCAGAATGCATGACATTTTTGTTTTTTTAATTGCATTACAGAAAATAAAGAACTTTATCACAATATTCTAATTTTCTGAGACAGTCCTGTATTCAATTCAATTCAGTTGTATTATATGGTATCATCACAACAAATTAATTTGTTGTCTTTACAATCTGTCTGTACACATCCACCCCCCCAAAAACAACAAACCAGACATCAAAACTCCCAAATAACCCTTGGGGGAAAAAAAGGAAAAAACCTGGAGAGGAGAGGAGGAGAGAGGGAGGATGGATGGACAGATGCAATAGATGTGTACAGACAGAACGACATTAGAAGGTTAAATAATGAATATGACAGAGTATATATATATAATATATGTGTGTGATTATATATATATATTATATGTATATACATACATAATATACATATCTAATATATATTATATGTGTATATACATATAATATATATGTATATACATAATATATATGAGCCCTCTGAGGCAGATTTGGTATTGTGTGCTCTCCCAAACAAAGTGACCCGAGTCCATAAACCTGTGTGTACCGGTTGATGTGTCCGATGGCCGTGTTGACGGTGACCCGCGGGCCTCCGTCCACAGACTGGAGCACGTAGGGCGGCAGGATGTTGTCGTCGTCCAGCACCTGCTCCACTTCAAACTCGCCCACCTCCACCGACTTGGAGCACTTGTTCCTTAAGATCTGAGACCAGAGTCACAAGACGTCACATTATACGGAATCTACTGGCACGACTCTCACATCACCAGAGACCCAGAGACCCAGAGACCCAGAGACCCAGAGACTCAGAGACCCAGAGACTCAGAGACTCAGAGACCCAGAGACTCAGAGACCCAGAGACCCAGAGACCCAGAGACCCAGAGACCCAGAGACCCAGAGACCCAGAGACCCAGAGACCCAGAGACCCAGAGACCCAGAGACTCAGAGACCCAGAGACCCAGAGACCCAGAGACCCAGAGACCCAGAGACTCAGAGACCCAGAGACGCAGGGGGCAGCGCTCACCTTCTCGATGGCCTTGTAGGTGCTGAGGTCGTCCTCGAAGGTCCTGGTCCCCTCGCTGTCGGCCAGCATGATGTAGTTGGAGACGGGAGCTCGGGCTCGGCCTTTGGACTGGACGTAGGACCGGTACTCCGTGGGCAGGTCGAAGCGCACCACCAGGTTACACTTTGGGATGTCCACGCCTTCCTCCACGATGCTGGTGGCGATCAGCAGGTTGGTCTCATGAGCCCGGAACTTACGGAGAACCTGTGAATACAACAGCAGGGGGCGGGGCTAGAGGCGTGATACGGTTTTCCTCACTCACTTTAATGATAGACAATAGGCTGTGTGTGAGTCGTGGGCGCGTGGATTGGCTCTCATGCAGGAGCAGCGGATATATATTCAGGGTTCATCCACATGTCGACCAATGGGTGTCCAGGACTTCAAAACCAAATGTCCATGACCAAACATGTTGTGAAATCTCGGAGTTTACATGGATTCTTTAGGATGTTTTGATATATTAGAATAGTTATGATAGTTTAATTCATTGTTGTTTAGATGTATTTAGTCTCTTGGTTGTTCATTTGTTCACTAATTGGGTAACACACGTGGGAGTAGGCAGGTACAGGACCAGCATGCACCTGGGTAGGTCTGTGTCTAAATGATCATAAACACTGATGCTGAATGGACGGCGCCTCCGTTCGTCTGTTTGATTTGCAATAGTTTTATATTTATTGGACGAATGGCGACCACAATGACCCCGTGACCCCGTGACCCCCGGACGCTGCCGTTACCTCCTCCTGCTTCCTGAACTCCACCTCCATCTGCTTGTTGCGGGGCTGGTTCTTGCCGATGCTGTGGCCGGTGATGAAGTTGCTGCTGATGTACGCCAGCTCCGGGTCCTGCTTCCCGGCCTCTTTGATCAGGCTGCGGACGAACAGACGCGAGTTACGACCGGCCGGGGGCGAGCCGCGTGCCGACGGGCGAGGAACGGGACGCCTACCGGTTGAGGACGACGGCCGTGTAGCGCCGCTCCACGAAGATGATGCCGCACAGGATGTTGGTGAACGGCGAGGGGAAGTTGGACTCGGGCCTCTCCTTCACCTCCACCTCCTCGTCCTCGTCCTCGTCCTCCGAGTCGCTCCACGACACGTAGTCGTCCTGGTTGCGGTTGTTGTACCACTCCACGCTTTCGAACTGCTGCCGCTCGAAGGGCTTGTACTCGTGCAGGACCTCCAGCAGCCGGAGGACCTTGGGCGTGACGTACTTGAGGTCGAGCGCGGCGGGGGAGAAGTGCTCCTCGCAGAGGGCGTGCACCTTGCGCAGGATGGTGTCGGTGAAGAGCAGGAACTTGCGGCTGAGCTCCTCCTGCTCGTGTTTGATGTACTTCTGGAGCTCCCGCACCATGATGCCCGCGGCCTTGTCGGCACACCAGGGACCCAGGACCTGCAGCACGGCCCGGCAGTCCCCCAGGACCTGGACCCAGAATGCAGGGGTCACACACATGGAGAGAGGAGGTAGCTTTCCCATCCGGAGCGTAACGACAGCAGCAGAACTCCTCGTGGCCCGCCTGCGTCGCTCTGACCTGCTTGGAGATGAAGGTGGGGTCGCGGTCCTCTCTGGCGGCGCACACGTTGCAGTCGCTCAGGAAGTGCAGAGCTTCGTCCAGCTCGGCCAGCAGGCAGGAGGAGAGGCCGCTCTTGTCCACGAAGGGGCCGCAGTCCAGCACCACTTCTCGCGGCTGAGCGGCGTACCTGGTCAACAGAGAACAGACCTCAGCTTGGGGGAACCGGGCCACAGGTTCTCATTCCTCAAACCAGGACTCCAGGGTTTTACCTGTCCAGCACCACGAGGTCAGTGGCGGTCTCAGCGTTGCTCTTCAAGATGCTCTCCAGGTTCTGGATCTTGTGCTCCAGCTCCGACGGGTCACACTTCCCGTTGAGGATGGAGGCCGTGAGCCCCAGGATGCGGGGGCTGCCCGGGCTGCCCGGGCTGCCCTCGAACAGCTGCACACAGGCGGAGCAGCTCGATCACAGGGCTCTCGTACGGGAGCACAGGCGACTTAGCAGCCGGCAGCTCACCTTCATGATGTCACAGTACGGGTGGTCCGTGATGGCCAGGTGGCAGTCGTCAAACACCACCAGGTTGACTTTGGACAACGGTAAGATCTTATTCCTCAGAATATGCAGGAATATGTGGCACGTCATGACCAGCACCTGGAGAGGAGGCGGACACGTCACGTCAAGTTTCCCTCCAGCAGCTTTCAAAGGCGCGATACACAGCGTACACATGTTGACCCGTGGATCTCCAGGACTGTTCACCAAATGTCCATGACCAAACTGAAATCTCTGTGTGTACATGAACATTTTTGAAAATGTAGTATTCAAACAATGAGAATTACAAAGCATACAATACACCTTAAATGAGAGACAATAGTTTGATTAAAGTCTCTACAGAGGTGTGTAGAGGCACATCTCCAGTGTGCTGATGGTACATTGTGTTATCGCCTTAGAAGACTAACGGAGAGGTAGAAAACCCTTTAAACCCTTTTGATGTGAGCACAGCTGAAAACAGTTATGCTGCTGAGAGAAGCTATACAACTGGCCTTCCTTTGAGCCACAAGAAGAACAACATTAATATTGACTATAAACATCATGAATTATAACCTTTCAATGTCTTTAATATATTTTATATTCATTTGATGAATAAAAGTGAGTTTTCATGTAACACACATCGTCTCGGTGAGCCTAAACGTCGTGTGTCTGTCGGAGTCTCACCTGGTTCTCCTCGACCTCCTGACCCCAGCGCTGGTCCGTCCATGCCGAGGCCTCCTCCGCGTCCGTGTACTCTCCCACCTGGAGGTCAGAGTGAGTCCTGATGGCCGCCGCCTGCTGCACTACAGACACAACTGGAGCAAGCAGACACACAGTGAACCTCTGGATTCAGCGCCTCCCGGTGGCGGCGCGGTGCGGTGCGCGTACCTGTGTTCACCAGGAACACCGTCCTCTTGGCGTGCTCCTGGTACCGGCCCCGGATCTGGTGGGAGAGCTCCTTCGTGAGGAGGACTGCGATGAAGGTCTTCCCTGAGCCGGTGTTCAAGCAGACGATGGTGTTGTGTTCAAGAGCCGCTTCCAGGAGCTCCACCTGCGGAGCAGAGGACAGTGACGGAGGAGAGGGGGCCGCCGTGGACCTGGTGCAGGGGAGTCGTGTGCATGACCCCCCCCCCCCCCTGACTCCAGGGCATTTAAACAATGGGGCACTTTATTAAACTTGGGGGAAAACATTTAGGTATAATAAATAAACTTATTTAGGCTTACAGTATATGAGCAATTGTCATAAAAATGACAATAATAAGACTATTAGGCAATAATAAAACTTTTTAATAGTCTTATTATTGCCTAATAGTCTTATAATTGTCTAATAGAATTTGGCAATAATAAGACTATTAGGTTGTAATATGACTATTAGGCAATAGTCTTCAGATTCAAAATGTTTTCTTAACATTTTTGGGGACAAAATTTGACAATCATATACAATTTAATTATTATTTATTTGTTGTTAATAATTAACTTAACAATTCAATTTTTTTTATTTATAGTTATATAAAAATAATATTTATATATTAGTTGTGTGTACCGACCTAGACAACACAGATAAGACACACACAACAAAACGCTATTAAATGATCACGTGTATGAGAGGACGCTCTGGGGTCATTCTTGTTGCCCCTCTAGTGACATCAGGGCAACATGACATTCCTGAGGGGCCGTTTGGCCCTTTGCCCCGGTGGGTCGGACGCCTCCTTACCTGATACTTCCTGGGCGTGTAGATGTTGTCGTGGATGGCCTCCTGCTGCCAAGGCAGCCCAAAGAAAGGCCCCATGGGGGACGTGGCGGGGGTGACGAGCTGCAGGCCGGCCATGCTTCAAAGAGGTGGGGGTGAGGGGGGGAGGGGCTCCTCCAGATGTCCACCTTATCTCATTTCATCCTCCTCTTCAGTTCAGAAGTTCACTGGCAGGGAGACGAGGAGGCGTGTTAAGGCGCCTGGGATCAGCCGCTGGGCCTCAGCGCTCCCTCCACAGGGGATGCCAAATGGCTCAATTGCTTTACAAAGCTAGTTATGCTGTTGTGCTCAAGAATTAACTTGACCTGCAACTTTCCGGTAATAATGCTGGTAGATAATGTCTTTGGAAAGACACTTACAGGTAATAACTGAGACTTCCTGGGTAAGCAGACAACACTTAATCTGGGCTTCATGATCAAATATCTCTCAATCAACTCCTGATGCTCCACATTCAGCTGGAGCCAGACCTGAGGAACCAGAACCAGAACACATCGATTTACTAATCCACTTGCAACCAGATTCCCTCCATGGTACCATGGACACAAGTACATGGAAGGTTACCTTCCACAGAGTACTCAGTGACCTCTCACCTCTACACCAATGGGAAGCGTGGAAACTGTGACGGGGTCCTCGGCCCTGAAGGCAAGAGCAGAGAGCAGAGTGAGAAGGGTCCCGCTGGAGGTGCAGCGAGGGAAGATGGACGTGTTTACATGCAAGGAACTCTACTCCGGATGTTGAAGACGGGACGAAGACGAGAACGAGATAAAGACGAAGACGAGACAAAGACGAGACGAAGACGAGAACGAGATAAAGACAAAGACGAAGACGAGATAAAGACAAAGACGAAGACGAGATAAAGACGAAGACGAGACAAAGACGAGACAAAGACAAAGACGAAGACGAGAACGAGATAAAGACGAAGACGAGACAAAGACGAGACGAGACGATCCCACAGCCGGCTTGGTTCAGCAAACACACATCCTTACAGGTGAAGGAGCGCTCTGATTGGCTGGCAATTAAAACAAGGAACGCCACCTGGCTTCATTCTACGGTGAACCAACATCCAGCAGCGTCAGTGAGCCAACGGCACGTTATCACATGCGTCAGTGAGCCAACGGCACGTTATCACATGCGTCAGTGAGCCAACGGCACGTTATCAACTGACTGAAGGGAGCTGCGACTCCAGACGCGTCCTGCTGCTTTTTCTTCCTTCTCCACAAGAGAATATTATTTTTTTATATCCAAATGCAATGTCTAGTTTATATTATGCTGAAACAAAACGTTTTAGAAGATAAGAATCTTGATTCTTAAATGAAAATATTCAAGCGCAAGACCCAAAACAAGGTAACTTTAGTGTATAAAGATGAAAAGGTTTATTGTGTTTCAAGGCCGGCAGCGTCTCGATGAGTAAACATGGTCCCCGGGCCTTTATGCGCCACATTAACCCGATGCTGAGGAACAGAGCGATTCATGAGCAATCTGACGGACCCGTGCCAAAGTGAGACCACTAACACCACCTGTAAATTATAGTGCCACGTGATATCAGTCAGTGATATATATATATACACACATATATGTGTGGAGACAGATACAGGCAGAGAGGGCAGCTAAACGGTCGTGACCGCTTGGCCAGCATCACCGCGCATGCGCCAGTCCCAGCGGCCGTTCCGTTAGCGGAGTGACGCTGCGTGACGCTGCGTGAGCGCGATGTCTGCCGAGCATGCTCACGTTCCGAGCGTTGCGCTAACGTGACATGACGTGAAAGCGACTTCACCCAACATGAGCAGGTGCCTGCTGGATGTCACCTTCGCAGCGCGCGAGCCCCCCTCGCGAGCCCCCCTCACGCGCAGCGGCCTCGCCACCGGGGGCGAAGTGTGCCGCTAGCAAATGACTAGCGCTGACGTGAACGTTAGCACGCAGCTACCTAGCTTATCTACGTCACCTCAGCGGATACCATGTTGTAAACACGTATTGGGTACAAACACAATGAAGTCTCCGGCCGGCTGCTGGCCTCTACATGGCGCTGCGACCACGTATTCGCATCAGAGCAGTGGAAACCCTCCGGCAGGGCATAGCTTAGCCTAGCATGGCTAGCCAATGGGGTCGTTCCTGACGTGCTGATGGCCGAAGACACGCGCGTCTGAGCGGGCTCACCTGCCCCCGAGACGTCCAGAGCTCCACTTCAACGCGGCTCTGACGCCACGTACCGCAACACCGCGACCACCGCCTCCATCACCATGTCGGCGAGCCGCGTGCTAACAAGCTAACGGCTAGCGAGGCCAGCGCCCGCGAGAGAGAGCGGCGTTCTTCCCACAAAGACGGCTCGAGTGCTCCGGTCAGTCACGTCACCTGGCGGTTGTTCTCCAGGTGACGGTCCCGCCTCAAAGGGGCTCGCTCGGCAGGTGTCCTCAGTGCCGGTCACCCTCGCTGTTCCGATGTGGTGGCTCGTCGGTCCTCGGTGGGGCCACTTCCTCTCACCCGGGCCTCTGCTACGCCAGAACATCTATTCTACGTAAACTGCGTCCCGGCGACGAGAATCGCGGCTTCCGTAGAGTCACTGGCCTGGTTGAGGGAGTCACGTGACGTCACCGACGATATTATGGGATTATATTGGAGGAGCGAGGCCCACATTACAGCTGTCCGTGATGGTTTTTACTATATATATATATATATACACGTATATATATATATACGTGTATTTATGTGTATATACATATATACACATGTGTGTGTATATATATATATATATATATTTGTGTGTATACAAACATACTGTATGTTGTGTGTACTCGTGTATGTATATTTATATGTATGTATATGTATGTTTATATATATCACTACATGGCATCATTCACATCATACACATTCATACACCGTAGGCACCGCTCTGGGATTTGGGGTTAAGTGTCTTGCCCAAGGGCATATCGACATGGGCTCGTGGAGATCGAACCGCCGACCCTCTGATTGAAGAACCTCCTGGTCACCGCTGAGCCACAGTCGCCCGTACATGGCAGGTCATAAAGGTGATGTGGGATAAAACAAAGATTGACAAAACTGCATATGTTAAACATTTGTAAACTTAAAGGCAACATCCCAGTCTTCATATCTTCCGATTCACATATCCTACATTTAAATTGGCAGATTAATTCATATTGACAGGCTCCATGTTTACGTCGAGGCTGCTGAAGCTGTTCGCTGTGTTGCGGGATGTCCACTAGGGGGCAGCATCCCCACACAGGCATCGTGTCCAGCAGGAGGACTGGACCAGCAGAACAGAACCTGCAGGGGTCAGAGGTCAACGCTTCTATTCAACACGACATGGATTTAACTCTTTAAAACTGGCATTTTAAATTCGCTGTACTTAAGCTAATTGCATTCGTGAAACTGTTTGAACAGAAAAAGAACTAAATCAATCAGGACATTAATTATTTAAAATAGGAAGAAACGGGGTGGACCACACCTCCTCACTGAGGGACGTGTTTCTGAAGCCCTCCTGATGGAGTGTTGACTCAAGTCAGGAAATCTCTGAGAGTATCTCAGTGTTCAGTGAGAGCTGCGAGACTGAAACTTTTCTTCTGGCAAACAAACAAACAATTAATATTCAGAGCATATCGACGACTCTCCACCGTGCAAACATCGGCACCAGTTCTGACTGTGAGCCGAAGCTAGCAGCTGGTGCTGACCGTCCCATTTCATGCATGTCCTCGATGTTTAAATGGCCTAACTCGACTCTCTTCACATATCTGTGAATACCCCAAAAGACACGAGAGACAAAGGGGTTGAAACACGTCTTTTATTGCACTTGACTGTCGCTGTGGAGACAAGTAGAACGACTGAGGCTCCAATACAAAAGCTAATACTAGGCCAGTCACACACACACACTCGCGCATACTTGTACTCGCGGACCCATGAGGACCTTGACTAGGAGGTGGGGACACCACTTTAAAAATTGAATAACAGCATACTTTTGATCACACACACACACACACACTCTTTCCTATCTCAGTCAGTGGGCTTTGAAAAGCCTCATGTGGTGGGAGGAGTCCTGATGCATTCACGGTGAAACGGGTCCAAACCTGAGGGCGCCGCATGGCGTTTCCTCCACTAAAGGGAACTTCGTCCCCTAAATCTGACCCCTTATCTCACCTTCAGTGGTGAAAGGTGACGTAGAATGACTCACCGTTCCAGTGTCTGGAGGGCCGACTAACGCCTGCTGTGAAACGAGACAACCCAGTGAGGAACATTCGTAATGGACTCACCCCCTCGTGTCAAAGGTTCATTTGAATATGCATCGCCCACGGCTCGAGCGCTACCTTTGCAAAGGTGCACCATATTTATCTCGTCAGCCAATCAGAGCAGACCGGGTGTTTCCTTAAAGAGATAAGCGTTTTTATATGGAGGATAAATAAAGGTGAGAAGAGTTTTTGGAACATTAATGCGTGTACATAATACATATGTTCTAGTAGAAAGCCCAGACACATATGAACCTGAACATGAGCACATGGGATCACACAGGACGATCATCATGAAGTATGTTTCTGTCGCCACACGGTTTGCTAGAGAAACACGTCTGATGTCCAGTTTGGTTTTGCCACCATCTAAATGATGGTTTTATTGTTTAACAATGTGGCTTACAGTCGGCATGAGCAGGTCAGCACTGTGACTGCAGAGCGGAACTAAACGAGCCCCGAGTCCATCGGGACGGTCAGGGTGTCGATGTGTTCAGGTGGTAAAGCCCTCGGAGGGGAGTTTGTGAATTTGAGCTTCACAAAATAAACTGAATTGAATGCATTTCCTGCTCTGCACATTTCCAAAAGCACTTATATTTGCACTCAAAAGGAAGTCGAAAAAAAACACAACAAAAAGCATCGTTGGTGTTAAACTTCTGGAGCCATTTAGATGTTTTTATGTAGGTGGACAAAAGGAAACATTTTGAGGTACTTGATGGTATTCCTCAGATTGAAAGACGTCTTTTCCTGACGGTAATTTGTTGTGTAGTAACCGGTGAGTGTACGAGGATAACAGGTACACCGCACACGCTCCAGGTGATGCAGGTGCTCTCTGGAGGAGCTGGATGTCGACCCAGAGGGACCCGTCAGTACCGACCGAGTTCCACAACAACACACAGTACATGTCACTGTGACGCGTCCTCTTCTCATTGACAGGCATGAGCACATCACACATTTTTTGTCATAAAACCGTTTTAAAAATCCATAAAGAGACACAAATTGTTACAAATACATATTCTGCCTCAACGATTATACAATATAGAGCCGCTTTAGTCCAAGAGTTACGCTGGACGAGCTCCGCGTCGACAACCAGACGTCCAGCTCTGGGTTCCTGGTGACTTTCTTTGGCAGTTTGTATTATTCCGTTCAAACAAAGTGCAGCGGATCAGAATCCGCTCCATCAGTCCTGGTACCGCTCCCCCATCTTCAGGACGGTCACTTCACTTCATTCCTCTTCAGACGGTGCATCCATAACGCCTCCGTCCACACCTCCACCTCACAGTGGCAGCGAGCGCCCTCGTGTCTTCAGAGACTCAGTCACGACGTTGTGAGTCCATGGTCAATATTTGGAGAACAAAGCCACGACTTTACAAGATTGTTGGTTCTGGATATATATAATGGATATTGGAGATATTATAACTAAGATAATAATGTTAAAAATTTAATTATACGAAAATATTTTTCAATAATCACATTTTTCTTTTATTGTGACTTTTTTCTGTAAGTTAAAAAACTTGTTCTTGATATGTTATGAACTTTAATCTTGTAAAATCACAATTTTAGTCTCATAATATGAGTTCATATTTCCCGAGCAGTGGTCCTGATACTTCGTCGTACAGTTTACAGACATCGAACGCTAGGAAGCAAAAAGCTCAAAACAAAGCTCTAGTAAAGAAATACACATATTCAAACGCCTTCACTGGGACTGGAGGACAGTCAGTGTGGGGCAGAGGGAAGAGGAGTGGCAGTGGAGCTGTGTGTGTGTGTGTGTGTTCAGGGCTCCAGGTTCAGCAGCAGGCCGGGCAGCGTCTTCAGGTCCATCTGAGGCAGCAGCCAGCAGCAGTAGAGCAGCAGCCACAGCAGCAGCAGCACATAGAGCTCCCAGCTCTCACTGGGGGCATTACATCATCATACATGGACTGTTCTGATTCAGACCACTACAGAAACCTGAACATGCTTCAATACAATAACAATCTTCTCTTCTGGGGCAGCACCTTAATGAGGGCCGCGGGACCGAAGGCGGTCTTCTAGATGAAGATTTAACATTTATTTATTTATTCCTGTATTTATACATTTATTTAAGCATTTATTTATTTATTCCTGTATTTATTTATATATATATTTAAGCATTTATTTATTTATTTCTGTATTTATTTATTTATACATTTATTAAAGCATTTATTTATTCCTCTATTTATTTATTTAAACATTTATTTAAGCATTTATTCATCTATTCCTGTATTTATATTTATTTATATATTTATACTTAAGTTATTTTCTGTCCTCCATATAGGTTAAGATAAGTTCCCAGTACCTCCGGCAGGACTCTCCTGTACCCCTCGCCTACAAAGGAATCCGGCTTTGAACATAGTCAGGTCAAGACCAGTACTCCACCCTGAGACCAGTACTCCACCCTGAGACCAGTACTCCACCCTGAGACCAGTACTCCACCCTGAGACCAGTACTCCACCCTGAGACCAGTACTCCACCCTGAGACCAGTACCCTGAGAACACGACCACTGGCCTGGCGGGGAACACAAAGCTCTCACCAGACATCAGAGTCCCCGTGGTCGGCTCTTCTGGTGGCTGCAGTCGGGGATGTGTGATTGTCCTGTGAGGCGTAAACACAAGGACTCTCTCAGTATTCAGCATCTCAGAGAACATCCAGAAGGAAACGGGGAGAAACCCACCGGGTGGTCCGTGACGCGAGCCCCCTTTCTGTGACGGAGAACCGGAGGGATCTGGCTTTCATCCGGTCTGCCGGACCCTTCAGCGTCAGCCCTGAGAGGACAGGAGAGGATAAGCAGGGCACGGTGACGTCTTTGGGGCGGAGCCAGAACCAGACTGGACCCACTCTGGGGCCACAGAACAGACATTTTTATTCAAAGAACATTTCACTCCAAATACCGACGACCTGCTTTTTTCAATAATTTAGTGGAAGAAGACGGGTGAAAGAAAAGATGAAAGAAAAGTTGTGCAGCTGGTCAAATGAAGAGCAGCAGAGCCGTGTGGAGGGGTTAGAATCATGTAGGTAATGAAGTGTATATGTGTATATGTCTTTGTGTATATATATATATATATACAGGACTGTCTCAGAAAATTAGAATATTGTGATAAAGTTCTTTATTTTCTGTAATGCAATTAAAAAAACAAAAATGTCATGCATTCTGGATTCATTACAAATCAACTGAAATATTGCAAGCCTTTTATTCTTTTAATATTGCTGATTATGGCTTACAGCTTAAGAAAACTCTAAAATCCTATCTCATAAAATGTGAATATTTCCTCAGACCAAGTAAAAAAAAAGATTTATAACAGCAAAACAAAATCAAACATTTGAAAATGTGTTTCCAGGTGTTTCGAGTTAATTAGATGATTCAAGTGATTTGTTTAATACCCTACTAGTATACTTTTTCATGATATTCTAATATTTAGAGATAGGATATTTGAGTTTTCTTAAGCTGTAAGCCATAATCAGCAATATTAAAAGAATAAAAGGCTTGCAATATTTCAGTTGATTTGTAATGAATCCAGAATACATGACATTTTTGTTTTTTTAATTGCATTACAGAAAATAAAGAACTTTATCACAATATTCTAATTTTCTGAGACAGTCCTGTATATGTGTCTATATGTGTATATATATATGTCTATATGTGTATATATATATATGTGTCTATATGTGTATATACATGCATGTATATGTATGTATATATATATATATTAGTGCTGTGAAAAATAACACGTTAACTCAGTTAATTCAATTAAAGGTTTAACTAGTTTGGTTTTTTTAACGCATTTAACGCATGCGCAGAATGAGCTTCCAATCCGTCTGTTGTTGGTCGTCGGGACGAAAAAAAAGTCACTTGCAAAATGAGCTTCCAATCCACCACTTCAATCTGAACTCTGTCCGCTCTCATGCAGACGGTCTGTTCATCGGTAATGATCCTTCCGCAGGTTCACCTCCGGAAACCTTGTGACGACTTCTACTTCCTGTAGATCAGGGTCTCAACACGTCGATCGCGACCTGCCAGTCGATCGCGGCGTAGTGTCGGTAGATCGCATGACATTAAAGAGATTGGCCCGCCCCTGACATGTTCTCTAGAGCACGTCTTTGTTCTTTTATTAAACTAAACGTCTGTTGTTGATCGTATCTCCACAGCAGCATGTCATCTCTGTCTCTACGCGTTGCGTTAACACTTATCGATCTCCGTCTGGCGCGCCACAGAGCTCCGTGCGCGCGCATCGGGACCGAGCAAAAAAAGTCACTTGTCAATCTGTCCACCTGTCCGGGCCGGTGAGGTTTCAGCTTTGCAGCGGTGTCCCCGCCGTCCCTTTCATCACGGCCCAGTTCATGAAGAAAACCCACACAGTCAGTTTGCCTCAGCAGCTGCTAGAGGAAGACTAGAGGCCTTTAGATTGTATCATGGTGGAGTTAATGGTTGACAAACAAGAGACAAATGCTCTGTTTAACCCTCAATTTGACCCCAGCAATTAAAACCTCCAGAAAATTATTAGAATTAATATTGCTTCCCAAGTTTAAGTGTGAGGTACTTTATGTTTGTTTGTTGACTACCTAAATAGCCCTTTAAATAAATAAAAAAGTTGATATTTCTTATATGTTTGACACAGTGAAAAACAGCCTGGGGTCAAATTGACCCCAAAGAACAATTCAATTCAATTCAGTTTATTTGTATAGCCCAATTTCACAAATTACAAATTTGTCTCGGAGTGCTTTACAATCTGTACACATAGACATCCCTGCCCCAAAACCTCACATCGGACCAGGAAAAACTCCCAAATAACCCTTCAGGGGAAAAAGGAAGAAACCTGCAGGAGAGCAACAGAGGAGGATCCTCTCCTAGGATGGACAGATGCAATAGATGTAATGTGTACAGAAGGACAGATTTAGAGTTAAATACATTCAATGAATATGACAGAGTGTATGAATAGTTCATAGTAGGCATATTCCACGATGGAGACCTCCACGATCCATCAGGCAGATGGCGGTGGGGAGGAGGGGCGGAGTCTCAACAGGACAGTGGCGTAGTCATGAGCAGGAATTCCACGACCCAGACGATCCATCAGGCAGATAGATCTATGCGTCTCATAGGGTCCGATGACCCCATGAGACGTAAAGTCAAAAGGACTTCGGGAGAAAGCAGAGTTAGTAACGTGTGATTGAGAGATGAAAATTCATCCTTAAGAAGAGAAAAGAGAGGAGATAGGTACTCAGTGCATCCTAAAACGTCCCCGGCAGCTATAAGCCTATAGCAGCATATCAAGGGCTGGACCAGGGCAAACCTGATTCAGCCCTAACTATAAGCTCTGTCAAAGAGGAAGGTCTTAAGTCTACTCTTAACCGAGGTGACTGTGTCTGCCTCCCGGACTGAAATTGGAAGCTGGTTCCATAAAGAGGAGCTTGATAACTAAAGGCTCTGGCTCCCATTCTACTTTTTAAGACTCTAGGAACTACAAGTAGTCCCGCATTTAGTGAGCGTAGCTCTCTAGTGGGGCAATATGGTGCGACAAGCTCCTTAAGATATGATGGAGCATCACCAATCAAGGCTTTGTAGGTTAAGAGAAGAATTTTAAAAGTGATTCTTGATTTTACTGGGAGCCAGTGCAGAGCAGCTAGTGCAGGAGTGATGTGATCTCTTTTCTTAGTTTTAGTGAGAACACGAGCTGCAGCATTCTGGATCAACTGGAGGGACCTAAGAGATTTATTAGAGCAGCCTGCTAATAAGGAGTTGCAGTAATCCAGTCTCAAAGTAACGAACGCGTGAACCAATTTTTCTGCATCTTTTGAGACAAGATGTGCCTGATTTTTGAAATATTACGTAGATGAAAGAATGCAGTCCTTGAGATTTGCTTTACGTGGGAGTTAAAGGACAAGTCCCGATCAAAGATAACGCCAAGATTCTTTACAGTGGTGTTGGATGCCAGGGCAATGCCGTCTACAGAATCCACATCACCAGATAATTGATCTCTGAGGTGCTCAGGGCCGATTAAAATTACTTCGGTTTTGTCTGAGTTTAACATCAAGAAGTTGCAGGTCATCCATGTTTTATGTCTTTAAGACATGCTTGAATTTTACAGAGTTGGTTGCTCTCCTCTGGTTTTATCGATAAATATAGTTGAGTGTCATCTGCATAACAATGAAAGTTTATGGAGTGCTTCCTGATAATATTGCCCAAAGGAAGCATGTATAAGGTAAATAAAATTGGTCCAAGCACAGAACCTTGTGGAACTCCGTGATTAACGTTGGTGGTTATCGGCGTCATCGTTTACAAATACAAACTGAGATCGATCTGATAAATAGGATTTAAACCAAATTAGTGCCGTGCCTGAAATGCCAATCGACTGCTCCAGTCTCTGTAACAGGATGTCATGGTCAATGGTGTCGAATGCAGCACTAAGGTCTAACAAGACCAGGACAGAGAGGAGTCCTTTATCTGCTGCCATTAAGAGGTCATTTGTAATTTTCACCAGTGCCGTCTCGGTGCTGTGGTGTTTTCTAAATCCTGATTGAAATTTCTCAAATAAACTATTATGATGTAGAAAGTCGCACAACTGATTTGCGACCACTTTCTCAAGGATCTTGGAGAGGAAGGGAAGGTTAGAGATCGGTCTGTAGTTAGCCAATACCTCTGGATCCAGAGTGGGCTTCTTCAGGAGAGGTTTAATAACAGCCACCTTGAAGGAGTGTGGTACGTGGCCTGTTAGCAGAGACACATTGATAATATCTAATAGAGAGCCGCCAATTAAAGGCAAAACGTCTTTAAGCAGCCTCGTCGGGATGGGGTCCAAGAGACAGGTAGACGTGTTCAAGTAGAAACCGTTGAAAATAATTGGTCACGGTTGATAGGAGAAAATCCCTCCAAATATACACCAGGGCATACAGCGGTTTCCAAGGTCATTCCAATTGAGAACAGATTGGCACTGGTTATGGGCAAGAGATTATTAATCTTGTCCCTAATAGTTAAAATCTTTTCATTAAAGAAGTTCATAAAGTCATTACCACTAAGGTTTATAGGAATGCTCGGCTCCACAGAGCTGTGACTCTCTGTCAGCCTGGCTACAGTGCTGAAGAGAAACCTGGGGTTGTTTTTATTTTTTTCTATTATTGATGAGTAATAGGCTGCTCTGGCATTACGGAGGGCCTTCTTATATGTTTTAAGACTATCTCGCCAAACTAAGCGGGATTCTTCACCGACATTAAACATTGAATGGGGTCAAATTGACCCGAAAGGTAACAGGAGGGTTAAACATTCTGTTTAGGATGAAGATGTATTAATGTTCCATATGGAAGAAAACTGCTAAATAACTGCTGAGTTGCAGCACCATTGTATAGAAGAATGTATACATGTATATATCCGTCTTTTGTCATAAATCTCTATGTTCTCACAAAATATACCGAGAATATCGGTAATATGTGATTAATCATGATTAATCCACAGAAACCTGTGATTAACCCGATTAAAATTTTTTATCGTTTCACAGCCCTAATATATATATGTATGTGTGTATATATGTGTATATACATGCATGTATATGTATGTATATATATATATGTATGTTAATGAGTACAATAAGAGACACCACCACATGCAGAGGGTTACATTTCTCGTTGTGTCTCTTTGTGGTTGTTGTGTCTCTTTGTTGTTGTTGTGTCTCTTTGTGGTTGTTGTGTCTCTTTTCATATTGTTGTGTCTCTTTGTGGTTGTTGTGTCTCTTTGTTGTTGTTGTGTCTCTTTGTGGTTGTTGTTGTGTGTCTTTGTGGTTGTTGTGTCTCTTTGTGGTTGTTGTTGTGTGTCTTTGTTGTTGTTGTGTCTCTTTGTGGTTGTTGTCTCTTTTCATATTGTTGTGTCTCTTTTCATATTGTTGTGTCTCTTTGTGGTTGTTGTGTCTCTTTTCATATTGTTGTGTCTCTTTGTTGTTGTTGTGTCTCTTTTCATATTGTTGTGTGTCTTTGTGGTTGTTGTGTCTCTTTGTTGTTGTGTCTCTTTGTATTGTTGTGTCTCTTTGTGGTTGTTGTTGTGTCTTTGTTGTTGTTGTGTCTCTTTGTGGTTGTTGTGTCTCTTTGTGGTTGTTGTTGTTGTGTGTCTTTGTGGTTGTTGTGTCTCTTTGTGGTTGTTGTGTCTCTTTGTGGTTGTTGTTGTTGTGTGTCTTTGTGGTTGTTGTGTGTCTTTGTGGCTGTTGTGTGTCTTTGTGGTTGTTGTGTGTCTTTGTGGTTGTTGTGTGTCTTTGTGGTTGTTGTGTCTCTTTGTGGTTGTTGTGTCTCTTTGTGGTTGTTGTTGTTGTGTGTCTTTGTGGTTGTTGTGTCTCTTTGTTGTTGTTGTGTCTCTTTGTGGTTGTTGTGTCTCTTTGTTGTTGTTGTTGTTGTGTGTGTCTTTGTGGTTGTTGTGTCTCTTTGTGGTTGTTGTGTGTCTTTGTTTGTTGTGTCTCTTTGTGGTTGTTGTGTCTCTTTGTTGTTGTTGTGTCTCTTTTCATATTGTTGTGTGTCTTTGTGGTTGTTGTGTCTTTGTTGTTGTTGTGTCTCTTTGTGGTTGTTGTGTCTCTTTGTGGTTGTTGTTGTTGTGTGTCTTTGTGGTTGTTGTGTCTCTTTGTGGTTGTTGTGTCTCTTTGTTGTTGTTGTTGTGTCTCTTTGTGGTTGTTGTGTCCCTCTTCACATTGTTGTGTGTCTTCGAGGTCCATGAATACTTCTCATGGACCTTTCCTCTGAATCCTGTGTGTTGGTGAGTTGTTTTCCTCCTCAGCCTCTCAGCCTCTCAGCCTCTCAGCCTCCACTCCCATCACCAGCCCACATCGATGCCTTTGTGCAGGACATGTAAGGACAGAGAGAGACCGGGTCGGCCCATAACCCGGCTCCCCCGGGCCGCTGGGTTCCTCAGTGAACCAGGAAGCCGGCTCAGAATAGAAAGCCTACCTCACAGGCTCTGTGTTCTCCCCGGCGCGGCCCGGGCTCGGCTGCTCGGCCTCACTGCCTTCACCCGTCTTCTCCCCGGGTTCCTGGGATCTGGAAGCTCTGTCAGTTTCCTGCTAATAGAGACAGGAAGAGAGGCGACGTTCAGGAGGGAAGGGCAGTGAACGGTCAACACACATGATTCTGAGACTAAACTGTGCAGATGAAATGTGTTCGTACAGCTGTGCATCGTGGAATGTTAGTCTGCGTGGAAACGGGATCAAAGTATCTCTAGCACCCACTCAGGATGCTTATGAAATGTCATGTGGATGCTCATGGTCCCCAGAGGAGGATTTATAATGCTTCGGTGGACTTTCTCTCTGGCGCCACCTTCAGGTCAAAACTTCCCGCTCCTCTTTTCTGGAACCAGCTTCACCTTCAGGTTTGAATCAGGTCCACCTGGTCCAGCCCTAGAGCCGACATTACGATGAGCAATAATTAAAAACTGTTGCTCATGGTCTGCGGCTCGAGCTGCAGTTCAGATCATTTGACCCGTTTCTGTGAACATGATATCTCATAAGTGCTTTTAGCTGGTAGTTACCGTCATCAGGCATCAACTGTGGGTTTAACTCTGAATATTCAGCTGTATCCAAGACATGATAATAAATAGCAGTGTGCATTAGTGTGAGTGCATCACAGTGACAAGCTGTCACAGTGTGACATGTCCCGCTGCTCATGTTCCTGAGGGTTGAGTCACCGACTGAGAACACTCAGTCCACACGGAATGAAACGGAGCGAAGCTTCCGAACACCGAGACTTCTTCTACATGTAGTTTGATAAAGAAATGCATCACGTTCCGGGTTTTTAAATGTGAAGGTGTTGCATGTTAATCGATCTATTTGGGGTTTGGATTTGAAAAGAAGCTGCTTGAGTATGTTATCATTGGCTCCTGTGAACTTGTGACAGGAGACCATAGGCGTGCAGATATCTGGCCATAAAACACAGTATTGTTGTTGTTGTTATGGACTTTTGAGAGAAAATGGCAGGAGAGCAGCAAAGTTAGTTCAGCTCATTCGTTGGGGAACACGTGGAGAAGACAACAGCTGGACCAAAGGGAACCAAAGTGGTGGATTGTCCCACCAAGAGAAGACATCAGACTACAAGGACTACACCACCCTACGATTGAATCCTGAGAATAGTGTAGAAGCTCCTTTGAGACGGAGATGCTGTGACGTACCTCGTCGTTCTCTTGGATGGGATCCAGTCCGTTCCTGAAGTCTTTGCCCGGCCGGCTGAGGGTCTGGTCGGGCTGGGTCTCTGAAGCCGGCGCTGGCTGGAGAGCAGAGACACTCAGAACCGAAGGCCAGCTCTGCATTTCAGTATCCGGGGGCTCCCCCAACGCGAGCTCCTCTTGGTCGGGGTAGAACAGATCCATGGGCTCGATGGGGTCACCGCCCGCCTCCTCTGAGGGGGGGCGTTGATCCAAGTCTCCGGACACACCGCCTGGTGCGTCGGCCCAAAGCCCCGTCGTGCCATTGGAGTCAGAGTGGACCGGCTCCAGAGGGTTCTGCTGGGGGCGAGCTGTGTCCGGACCTATCTCCTGCTGAGATGTAGCGCGTGGAGACGAAGTCTGAGGAGCCAAGTCCTTCTCAGTGTGGAGGGGGCCTTCAGCTGCTGCCATGTGGCCTCTCTCTGTGGCCCCCATCTGTTGTGACGCTGCTGGTTTATTATCTTCTGATCCCAGACAGGATGGCAGCTCTACGTTGTCATTGGAGTCACCGTCTAATTCATGTGGATTTTGAGGGCAGTCCAGATCCGTGTCGGGTCCCTCGGGCCGATGCGCCTCATCAGCATCATCTCGTCTTTCTGGGTCACATATTCCCTCTTCATCCGGTTCTTCTGGCTCACTTGAAACAGCGATCCGAGGAATGCTGATGCCGGGGCCGGGGTCCAGACCGGCTCCGGAAGCTGCTTCTTGGTTGGTTGGACGTGTGTTTGCTCGAGTCTCTGAGCTCAAGCTTTCTGGAGCATGAAGGTCGTCTCTGAGAACTCCTTCAACGACTTTATTGTGTGTTTCTACAGCATCTCCTCCCTCATTCTGACGCTCAGTCGGACCGGCAGCGTGTCCGACATGTTGCCCCGCCCCCCCAACCAAGCCCCCCGCGCTCTCTTCAACAGCGGTTTGCTTGAGTTGCAACTGGTCGGGTGGATCGGCTCCATGCGGATGTTCCCCCCCCGCGTTGCTCAGTCCCACCGGGGGGGTCTGTTGAGGCTCCACCGCCGTGTCCTGGTCGTCCTCCTCTCGGTTCGCCTCCTTCTCTTTCACGACTTCCGGTTGCTTGTTCTCAAAATGCCGTTGACTCTTCTCCTGGGTGTTCTCCGATGAGCTCAGTGAGTAAATCCCTTCATCGGGGTACGGCTCCGTCATCGGCTGCTCGTCCTCGGCGGCTCTTTCCTCCGTGGAGAGGACACACCCTTCATCCAGAGGCGTGACCTCCACCGGCGTGGCCCGGTACACATCCCAGGCCGCCCCGCTGTCACACAGAGAACCGTCACTTCGGCTCTCACCAAACCTCTCTGGCACCGCCCCAAACTCGCTCCCCCCCCAGGAGTCCGGTGAGCTGATGGCCGAGTCCCCGATGACCGACTCGGTGCTCACGGACTCGGGCGCCGATGAGCCCGTGGGCGAGTGGGTGCCGGACGCTCGAAGGGAGTCAGAGGTCGAGGAGGTCAGGTCCTCGGGCTCTTGGACCACGCTGCCGGAGACGGGGTCCGCCAAGATGTCGACGCTGGACCACGAGCGAGCGGCAGCCGGCCTGAAGGGCGGTGAGGCGGCGCCGCGGTCCTCTGACACGGAGGAGATTAAGATCTTGGGCGGCGGTTGGGTACAGAGCCTCTGGAACATGAAGGCCCTCTCCTTCACTCGGCTCCGGTGGATGTTGTCCCTCATGGGGTTGGAGTCGCCGTCGCGGTTGAGTCGGCCCATGGAGACGCTCCGTTCGACCGGCTGGACGGGCCCCTCCGGCTGGGAGAGAAACAAGGTCACGAGGTCACAAGGTCACATGGCCATCTGATCCCACACAGAAAGCCCCCGGTGGGCCGAGGCCGTAAAGACCGACTCTTACTTCCTCGATGCCAGGAAAGTGCGCCAGGAACTGTGACACATAGGTCATGATGGACTGCTCATCTGGTGCATTCATGGTCACATCTGAGCATGGGAAGATAAACAATGTACAATGACCACAGAGGCATCCAGACGCCATGTTATCTAAGCGTCCTCCACCAGTTGTGACCCACGCTGTGACACAGCGGCGCCAACAGGACGTGTTATCTCAGCGTCGACATCGCAAACACGGCTTTAAAAAACTTTTCCATGACGAATCAAGAGTTACCGATTAATTCTCCCCAGGCAGCCGGTCCTCATGAGGAACCCTGTGAGGCACACGCTCTGCATGACATCTAGTTACATCACGTTAGTGTGACGGGGCGTCGGAGAGTCACGACGGGAGGCTCACCCGTGATGAGCAAATGCCACTCAGGAAATATAACAGATTACTGAAGTTAAAGAGAGGAAAGGGAGTTGTAAAATAGCCTTTTAAGAACAATGAGAACGAGTTCCTGGAGTAATTGTAACTTTTTGCCAACACTAAAACCATCTTCTGAAAGTTAGTGTTATAATCATGTTATCGACTCAGATGTCACGCGTAAGGCGGCGTGTCCTGGGGATGAGTAATCGATATATATTGATCTCGTTACCCTCCGGCTCCAGGAGGCGGGGGATGCCCAGGCTGAAGTGGGCGATCCGGAAGCCGTCCTCCAGGTTCTCCTT
Source organism: Pseudoliparis swirei (assembly GCF_029220125.1). NCBI lineage: Eukaryota > Metazoa > Chordata > Actinopteri > Perciformes > Liparidae > Pseudoliparis > Pseudoliparis swirei. The sequence goes on from NC_079398.1 coordinate 4,993,752, forward strand.
GGCGGTCCTCAGCAGGGCCTTCCTCATGTCCACCAGGCTGGGGTCGATGGACTTGATGACCGCCAGGAAGGCCAGACCACTCGTCCAGCTCTTCCCAAAGTCACGCACCGCCACGCTGTACCTGTGAGGGAACCAGCGGTCCGGGTCAGTCCAGAGACCACCAGGCAGAACCCCGCTTCTCACTGTGGTCCAGGGTTCTGACACATGTTCACGATGGGTTTCCAGGACTTTAAACCAGATGTCCAGGACCAAACTGAACTCTCGGTATAAACATGAAACCCTGTAAAGCGACTTTGGGTGCCTTGAGAAGCGCTCTATAAAATAAATGATTATTATTATTATTATTATGTAGCACATGTTGCGTATTGAGAGCGCACGCCGGCTTATATTTTGAGCGTCTTTCTTTAAAAAACATATGAATTATTTCAAACTCGATGTAAATGAACACGTGATTATAACACATGTCCAGGACTTTTCCAAAACGTTTATGATTTAAGTTTTTTCCATGACTTTTCCAGGCCTGGAAATGAACATTTTTAAATTCCATGACTTTTCCAGGTCTTCCATGAGCGTACGGACCCTGTGAGTCCCGTGCATCCACCAGCAATACAACCCGACCCATTCTGAAGGTCCGTCAGGTCCGTTCAGACTGTATTGAACAAGGTTCCGTGGCTCCGCTCACCTGCGTGTTCTCTTCTGGACCCACTGCAGCAGCCTCTTGATGGCCCTGCTGTGCTCCCGCATGGCCGCCGCCGGCTTCTCGTCGGGCGGCGTGCCGCCGCGGGGCGCGTCGCCGTCGGAGCCGGTGGGGATGGACGACAGGCTGGAGGACGAGGGGAACTGGCTCCGGATGTTCCCGGTGAGCTCCTTAATCTGAGGGGAGGCGGGAGTTGGATTATCTTCACCTCCAGATAACGACGGGAGGAGGATCGAACTCGCCATGTTTCCGTTTAGCCGAAGGGTCAGAAACTGTCCCATCGGTTCTGATTCAAGAGTCTTTGAACAGACAACAAACCGGTCCATGCCGAGGGACCGGGATGTACACCGTGGTTACCATGACAACAATGAGGACATGAGGGTCAAAGCCCTCACAGCCCTCAGTTCAGTGAACCGGTTGAGAGACTTTGGAGATTCTAGATCAGTTAATGAAAACAGTCACGTCATGTTCTCAGGAGCAGCTTCCGGAAGTCAGAGAGCCGACGTCAGGCTCCAGGAGCAACGCCCAGAACTCAGAGCCTGCACGACATCACGGAGCCGCCGTGTCATCAGGCAGGTGTTTATATCTCAACACGCCCAGCGGTGAGTCCCAACAGGCTCAGATCTGGTTTCTTACGGTGTTAGAAGCACATTTACACATTTATCAGAACACTTCCCAGGTGGTTGAATCAACAAGACCACGTTACTCTATTATTATACAATAATAAGACTTGAATACTGGGTCAAGGACTTGAGACTTGACTTGAATACTGGTGCTCAGGTGTGTGGCAGCTGTGGAGGTGTGTGGGGTCTCTAATTGGCCTCAGCAGCTGGCTGATTGGTAATCAGCTCCAATTACCTGGAAGAAGAGGATGATGTTCCAGATGAGTCCCAGGATGATGGAGGAGTTTCCATCCGCGACGTCGGCTGCATCGATGCTGACGAGCTTCACCTGAGGACGCATGGCGGTGAGCGCGGGGACGCACGGCGCCGCGCTCACCGCCGCTACTCACGTTCCTCTCCTCCAGGAAGGACAGCACCTTGGAGATGTTGTTGAGCTTGAAGATGCGGTGGGAGGACCTCTTGAAGCCGTGGAGCTGTGGACGGGAGGAGGAGAGTCTTATGAACAGCATCAGGACCTCAAGACCTCATCACCTCACATCCTCATCACCTCATCACCTCACATCCTCATCACCTCACATCCTCATCACCTCACATCCTCATCACCTCAACACCTCATCACCTCATCACCTCACATCCTCATCACCTCACATCCTCATCACCTCATCACCTCACATCCTCATCACCTCACATCCTCATCACCTCACATCCTCATCACCTCACATCCTCATCACCTCATCACCTCACATCCTCATCACCTCACATCCTCACATCCTCATCACCTCACATCCTCATCACCTCACATCCTCATCACCTCACATCCTCATCACCTCACATCATCATCACCTCACATCTTCATCACCTCACATCATCATCACCTCACATCCTCATCACCTCACATCCTCATCACCTCACATCTTCATCACCTCAAATCATCATCACCTCACATCCTCATCACCTCACATCCTCATCACCTCACATCCTCAACACCTCACATCCTCATCACCTCACATCCTCATCACCTCACATCCTCATCACCTCACATCCTCATCACCTCACATCCTCACATCCTCATCACCTCATCACCTTACATCCTCATCACCTCACATCCTCACCACCTCACATCCTCATCACCTCACATCCTCATCACCTCATCACCTCACATCCTCATCACCTCACATCCTCATCACCTCACATCCTCATCACCTCACATCCTCATCACCTCACATCCTCATCACCTCACATCCTCATCACCTCACATCCTCATCACCTCATCACCTCACATCCTCATCACCTCACATCCTCATCACCTCACATCCTCATCACCTCATCCTCACCACCTCACATCCTCATCACCTCACATCCTCATCACCTCCATCCTCATCCTCACATCCTCATCACCTCATCACTTTACATCCTCATCACCTCACATCCTCATCACCTCACATCCTCATCACCTCACATCCTCACCACCTCACATCCTCATCACCTCACATCCTCATCACCTCATCACCTCACATCCTCACCACCTCACATCCTCATCACCTCACATCCTCATCACCTCACATCCTCATCACCTTACATCCTCATCACCTCACATCCTCATCACCTCACATCCTCATCACCTCAACACCTCACATCCTCATCACCTCATCACCTCACATCCTCATCACCTCACATCCTCATCACCTCACATCCTCATCACCTCATCACCTCACATCCTCATCACCTCATCACCTCACATCCTCATCACCTCATCACCTCACATCCTCATCACCTCACATCCTCATCACCTCACATCCTCATCACCTCACATCCTCATCACCTCACATCCTCATCACCTCACATCCTCACCACCTCACATCCTCATCACCTCACATCCTCATCACCTCATCACCTCATCATCACCTCACATCCTCATCACCTCACATCCTCATCACCTCACATCCTCATCACCTCACATCCTCATTCACCTCACATCCTCATCACCTCACATCCTCATCACCTCACATCCTCATCACCTCAACACCTCATCACCTCAACACCTCACATCCTCATCACCTCACATCCTCATCACCTCACATCCTCATCACCTCACATCCTCATCACCTCATCACCTCATCACCTCACATCCTCATCACCTCATCACCTCACATCCTCATCACCTCATCACCTCACATCCTCATCACCTCACATCCTCATCACCTCATCACCTCACATCCTCATCACCTCACATCCTCATCACCTCACATCCTCATCACCTCACATCCTCATCACCTCATCACCTCACATCCTCATCACCTCACATCCTCATCACCTCAACACCTCACATCCTCATCACCTCACATCCTCATCACCTCATCACCTCACATCCTCATCACCTCACATCCTCATCACCTCATCACCTCACATCCTCATCACCTCACATCCTCACATCCTCATCACCTCACATCCTCATCACCTCACATCCTCATCACCTCACATCCTCACATCCTCATCACCTCACATCCTCATCACCTCACATCATCCACCTCACATCCTCATCACCTCACATCCTCAGCTCCTCACCTCATCTCATCACCTTACATCCTCATCACCTCACATCCTCATCACCTCACCTCATCCTCATCACCTCATCCTCATCACCTCATCACCTCACATCCTCATCACCTCACATCCTCATCACCGCCTCACCACCTCACATCCTCATCACCTCATCCTCATCACCTCATCCTCATCACCTCACATCCTCATCCTCATCACCTCACATCCTCAACACCTCACATCCTCATCACCTCAGTCGGATCTGATACCTCAGCATCATACATGGCACTGCTACATTGACAGCTACACCTCAGTCTGGTACATCTCATCACCATGACATGAGTGCTTCATCATCAGCGCACAGGTCACTGAATGTTCATCTTCACATACCGGTATGAGTCATGGAATGTCCTCTTCATCACTCACATACTGAGGTCACTGACAGTTCCTTCATCATCACAGATGGCTCGATTCCTCTCATCATCCTTGTCATTGCACGTATGTCATCTTCACACTCAGGTAGCGGTTTCATCATCGCATGTCAAAGTCCTCACAGTACTATCACGGTTTTCACTCATGTCCTCATCACCGTAATAGGCGTGAGCTCTATCATCTACACTTGTTACTCAACTCTGCATTGCTTGTCATGACACAGTGGCTAAAGTGTTAGTTGGTGTGATGTACGTGTAGCCTTGGTTGTGTGGGAGTGTTCCGTTGTGGATTGTGGTGAGTTGTCGTGATGTTGTCGAAGATCTTGGTGAGATAAAATGTATTTGTCTGAATATTAATGGTGGTGAAAGTGGAGGCTTGCTGAGAGATGTCTATCAGTCCTCTAGAGTACAAAGTTATTTTACCATTAGTGGATCACAGTTATGCAAGATGAAAGCCATCTTTCATCATGACAAAGTGAGGCTCTGCGAGCTCTCGCTCACACTCACCTGTGAGGCAGCAGCCGAGACAGTATAGCAGGCCATGTACAAACGTGATCTCTGCTGTGCACGGTACATGTCAGTGAGACTTTGAGGTGCATCATGGATGTTATTTCACTTGAATGAGATGTCTGTAGCTGTAGAGTTCAGGGTGTGTGTCAGTTGTGTGTTAGTGTCAGTGTGGATATCAGTTGTGATGTGTTGCATGTGTTGGTCTGTAGTGTGTGTGTCAGTGTTGGTATGAGTGTCAGTGTGTAGTTGTGTGCTTTTCATCAGTGTTGGCATGTGTTCAGTGTGTGTGTTCCTTGTCAGTTGTGTGTTGGTGTGCTGTGCAGTGTGCTGTGTGGTCTCGTGTCATGAGTGTGTGTTAGAGATGTTGCATGTGTTCATGTGTGTAGTTGGTTAGGTGAGTGTCATGGGGAGACATGTTGTCTTCAGTGCGTGGAAACCAGACTGCTAATATGTATCTGAGCAAACTTGGCTCATCTGTCAAAATACAGGTTTGATGCAGGCCATGACGCAAAAAATCAAAATTGTTACTTCTTCACATTATTCAGATAGCTGAAAAAACTGTCACATCATGTAGTATGGTTTCTCTGCACACTGTACATGGTGTAAGTTCATTTGATGTCATGTGTCATAACACACGAGTACTGTGTTGACTGTGCTACATACAGCATGTACAGGACATCTGTTAGTGACTGACAAGTACTGTTTAAGATTGATTATTGAACATGTGTGTTGCTGCATGAGTTATTGTGACATGTGTCAGTCATGAACGTTTGCGAGGTTGTTGCTGTCGTAGTACAGATGTCGATATGTATGTTGTGTCAAAGAACCTGTCATGTTGTGGATCATAGTTTCAGGTGTGTCTGTGTATTACTGCGTCACGCGCTGGGATAGTTTACTGTTGTGACAGTGCAAAATGTTGAGCCCAAACATGTTGTAGTTAGTTTGTGTGTGTAAGCCTTATGGTGTAGTGTGCTGGCCTGTGTTCAGGAGGACAAGGTATTGTAATCACTGCTGGGTCGGATGATTGACATCGGCCACGAACGACTTTCTGTTGTAACAGCCCAGGCTCATATAGTCTGACACATACTTCAACAGTAGCTCAACACCAGTCTCCATCAGGTGACCCCGGAACTCAACCATCTGGTGCCCTGCACAGAACAGACATGGATTTACAACCCAATGTACACACTCAGCGACTAGAGCCTACTGCTCTCCCACGTTTCCCCTACCATGTACAAAACTACGAGGTCGACCACGACTACATTCTCACTCGAACAGTCGTCACTGATTCTTTCACGCTACATGGAGTCATGTTGTCGTCACTGTCTAGTACTCAGGATCCTGAGTGCCTGTACGTAGATGCATGCATGTCATCGCTAGTGTTTGATACCTGTGAGTCATCACCTCTTGCAGATGCTATGTCATGCCTGATCCTCATGTCACGAACGTGTAAGTAGCTGACATTATACCTCAGATGACAATGTCTATGTTGTCTGTTTTTCAGCCTGAATATTCTGCCCTCAACTCTGAGGCTCGTGTGATTCACTTCAGTTTGTCCTATCCTCCTGTCATCACGTGTTCATCATGGTCTCAAGGTTGTCGTGTGACACGCTAAACATATGTCATCAGAGACAGATTAACAACTCACATCTAAACCTCACACATAATACACCTCAAATCCTCATACCTCAAACCTCGGCCTACATCACCTGATCCCATAACATCCACACGGAGCATTACATGACATCCACTCACAGCCTCATGACTCAACATCCATCACTCATACAGTACATCCTATTCACTCATCACGATAATAATCTCTCCTTCACGATGTACTTCAATAAATGTGAACAAATACAATGTACACAATACAATGTATGTACTGGTATGTCTGCCTGTATGTATACATGCATGTGTACATGTGTATTTGCATGCATGTGTCTATATAGGCATGCACAGTATGTATGAATGCATGCATGTATGTGTATGTTTGCATACACATACATGCATGCATGTACAGTATGTGTGCATGCATGTATGTATATGAATGTATGCATGTATATATGTTTAAATTGATTTATTATTTACTTATTTGAAAACATGTTGACATGATAGTGCTGTCATGAGTTTATTTCAAATGAACCCTTTGACATGTGTCCCCTTCAGGCCTCCATACAACCAGCTTCTGCAGGGTTTTTCCTGTTTTTCCTGTTTTTCCTGTTTCCTTTACTGTTCATCACGTGCATGTCAGCGAATATGTTCTCAATAGTATGTTTCAAGTCGGCTACAGCCGAACCCTCGTTCTGTTTGGATCAATAGTAATCGAGTTCAGTGTCTCCCCGAGGTTTACAGCTTCAGGGGGCGGGACTAGTGCACGAATAGACGGTGCGCAACAACAAAAATGTTGGGAGCACCCAAGACCCATTTTGACCCAGGAAAAACCCTGTTCTGGTCCCTTTCATCAACCGGCCTCTCATTGGCTCCCCGTGAGCATGTGACCACGGCCCCTGCAGCAGAGAAGGGGCCCCTCATCCTCAGCCATTGTTCCCATGCAGCTTTGTGGAGGAGGACCACCCTGGAACATCTCCAGCGCTCCCTCAGATGAACTCTCTGAAGCCCGATGGAGCTTGAGTAGCTGTCGCTGTGTGAGGGCCGACACCGAGGGGGGGGCTCCACGCGCCCTCTAGTTACCGAGCGCCGTGATGACGGCTGCTCCGCTTCACCGAGACGTCAACAAACCTTCTCCAGGTGCAGGTTGATCCAGCGGGTGAAGGTCCTCTTCTGAACCAGCTCTCGTTCCACTGCAACACAGAGAGAACAAGAGAAAAGAGATTTCAGTCACCAGGAAACTCCCGTCAGCCACCGACCTCAGAGCGGATCTCTGGAGCTGCCGTGACGGACGGACTCTGAACACAACCGTTTGTGTTCCCCCTGACGGTCTGATTGGAGCTCCGCATGCAGCCGTCAAGCCACGGGGCGCCTGCGGCTCACGCAGACCGCGACCTCGTGTTTCACCACGCGCCGACACCACGGCGGCACGGTGCCAACGTGTGTCCGTGCTTCTTACCAGGAACTCAACAATGTGACGTTTACGTTGTCTTGTTTTACGTTGCGAGTAAAACAGGAAATCATCTGCGTTGCACTTATCGTTGAGGGCTAACAAACGGTAGCATGGTAACACGCTAAACTAAGATGGTGTAGGACGCTATACCCTGTTAGCATCACCCTGTTAGCATCACGTGAGCGTGTGGGCTTGCTGACGCTAGCAGTTAGCTTCACAGAACCCGTAGAATGGAAGCGGAACCATATTATCCACCTCCAGACTAGACAAAGTCTTTTTTTAACGCTTTTTTTTTCCCAAGCAAGTTGCTTCGAGCAAAAATAAAATATATTCCCCAAACTGTAAGTGGCAGTGTCTGACTTCCCCTCTGCCGCGCGGCGTCCTCCCGTCCGTCCACGTGCACAGGACACATCGGACGTGAGGCCGGCGACTGCGTCAAGCGTAAATCAAGCTAGCCGGAGGCCGACAGCACGACGGATCTGTGTGGAGACGGACCCGCCGGGGGGGGGGGGGGGGGGGCTCAGGAGTTATGAGGGTTATTAGGGTCTCCTGGTTTCCTCCGGACTGCGTCCTTTACCGACGCAGCTCCAGCCACACAGAACACGGCCGTGTGAGGGCGACTCTGGAGACGTTACCATGGCAGCCACGTCAGCGGTTATTCATCTTTACGACCGGCTCACCGGAGGCGCTCAGGGTGGGGAGAGCTCCGGCTGCTGCCGAGATATCGATTGTTTCTCTGTTTCTCCGGTGGAAACGGGAACAACGCGAGGAGCAGGAGGAGAGCGTCTCTCCGGAGGGAGGAGGCCTCTTCCTTGTGGAGCAGCGGCCCCTCCCACTGCTCCACAATGCTGGAGTTGGGTTGGCATTCGAGAGGCAGAGCCGAGGCTCTAATGCCTGAGCAGACACAGGAGGAGGAGGAGGAGGAGGAGGAGGAGGAGGAGGGGAGAAGAGGAGATGACAGGGAATGGAGTGGGAGACGGAGCCTGAAGGCAGAGGAGCAAGATGAACGAGTCGCATGTTCAAGATCATTACGAACCAAAGGAAGACATGATGGAGGCTCAATAGGCCACGCCCCCATCGTAAACACCCGGGGCTCCATCACAGCGACTCTCAAAAACGCGTCGCTAGCAAAACCGTTGATTCCCTGCGGTGCGGTCATGTGCTCTGGATCCGTGTGGTCAGCATGCGCTGCCTCTGGATGCTCAAGCTGCTGGATAATGCACGACAAGTGAAACCCAAAGATTCCCCGTGCTTTGCTGACTGGAGCCGTACAGGACACGTCCACGAGGGAGCGCGGAGCGGCTCGGCATATCATATCATATCATATCATATCATATATATATCATATCATATATATATCATATCATATCAGATCATATCATATCATATATATATCATATCATATCATATCATATATATATCAGATCATATCATATCATATATATCATATCATATCATATATCATATCATATCATATCATGTCTTCCTTTGGTTCGTAATGATCTTGAACATGCGACTCGTTCATCTTGCTCCTCTGCCTTCAGGCTCCGTCTCCCACTCCATTCCCTGTCATCTCCTCATATATGATATGATATGATATATATATGATATGATATGATATATATATGATATGATATATATATATATGATATGATATATATATGATATGATATGCCGAGCCGCTCCGCGCTCCCTCGTGGACGTGTCCTGTACGGCTCCAGTCAGCAAAGCACGGGGAATCTTTGGGTTTCACTTGTCGTACATTATCGTGGGGTGGCTTTAGCTCAGTGGGGTAAGAGGGCCGTCCTGCAACCGCAGGGTCGTGGGTTCGATCCCCGCTCTCCCCATTAGTTGCAAGTTGAAGTGTCCTTGAGCAAGGCACTGAACCCCCAGTTGCTTCCCGGGCGCTTCACCGCAGCCCACTGCTCCTTAATAACTAAGGATGGGTTAAATGCAGAGAACTAATTTCCCCTTGGGGATTAATAAAAGTGTATATTCATATATATATCATATCATATATATATCATATTTTCTGCCATTTGTTTAAAGCGTTGAAAGAAGAGAGAGATTATTATCTTGATTATTATTATCAGAGTTGGTCGTGAACGAAGCTTTAACTCAATGTTTCTTAACTCTGTTACGTCACTTGTTTCTTTTAACTCGTGTTTTCTGTCTGTAACTCTGTGTTTTGTATGTTTCTGCTCGTCTCTTCTCCCTGGATCCACCTGGTTCAGCACAGGGTGAACGCCCTGCTGCTCGGTGTCTGATCTGCTCCCTGACACTGAGCGGGGCGTTGAACCTTCAACCTCTCGGAGGCTTCGCTCTGATTTGCTTGCCATGCAAACATCGGAGGCTCAGCTGAGTAAACCCAAACCACATGGACACGTTTAGAGGGGGGGGGGCAAGCAAATACAATGAGGTGGCAATTAGCTTTGGCGGCTGTAAATGGAGCCACACCTACAGCCAGCCGGGCGCTTGTGGCTCTTCGGTGGCGTCTGTGTCTCCTTTGTGAATTCCACCCAAAGCACACAAGTTACGGGTCCTGTGGTCCTGGGAGGGAGGACAGACACACAGACACACACAGACACACACCCATCTGACACCAGACACAGAGCAGCGCCGTCCTCCCGGAGCTCATGAGGCCCCTCCCTCACGAATGTAAAATCAAAGTCACCAATCAAAGATCCCTGAGGCGCCTCTGAGCAGCTGGGCTGATAGTCCGAGTTCTCTCGGTAAAATGTGTTTAAACCCAACTGACCTGAGGCCTAGGCCTCAGGACTGCAGGTCTAGACCTCAGGACTGCAGGTCTAGACCTCAGGACTGCAGGTCTAGACCTCAGGACTGCAGGTCTAGACTTCAGGACTGCAGGCCTAGACCTCAGGACTGCAGGTCTAGGCCTCAGGACTGCAGGTCTAGGCCTCAGGACTGCAGGTCTAGGCCTCAGGACTGCAGGTCTAGACCTCAGGACTGCAGGTCTAGACCACCTGGTGACGCATTCAGTGTAGAGTCAATCAAATGCAATGCAAACACAACGGTAACCATGGGAACCACTGCACACTAAACAAACCCTCCAGAGCGACTCCTGCACCGCTCAGACGCACAACCTTTGCAGCAGCTCTTCCCGGGAGGCTGTGGGTTGCTATAGGCTGTGGGTTGCTAGAGGCGGTGGGTTGCTAGAGGAGGTGGGTTGCTAGAGGCGTGGTGGCCTCAGCACTCACTCCAGAAACAGGAGCATCCACAGGGCGAACAAGTGGATATCAGCTTGAACAAACACCTCAACGTCAATATTGAAACTGTGTGCTCTTGACTTTTGGTTTATCAAGCGAGTCGACGCCAGAGACTCAAAGGTCTGGGAGCATATGAATGAGACCGGCTGTACATCACCCCGCTCTGGGCTCTATCTACCACTCTGCGCTCTATCTACCACTCTGGGCTCTATCTACCACTCTGGGCTCTATCTATCTCTCTGGGCTCTATCTACCACTCTGGGCTCTATCTACCCGCTCTGGGCTCTATTGTCTCCCCGCTCTGGGCTCTATTGTCTACCCCCTCTGGGCTCTATTGTCTACCCGCTCTGGGCTCTATCTACCCGCTCTGGGCTCTATTGTCTCCCCGGGGGCCCATTAGAGCCACGGAGACGACTTCTTCCACTCTGATGAAACCGTACCAACAGGGACCGCCTGCAGATGTTCTGGAGCCCCGCGGCCCACTGGGCCCTCTGACCCTGCAGAGGAAAGACGATGAGCATCAGATGTTCCCTGGCTGTTGCATCACGGCTCCTCTGGGTCATAATCAGACCGGGTAAAATACCTTTATTGAGATATTTGAATCCATGTTACATAACTGCCGAGGCCCTGTGGGCTGAATCAGCCGCGTGAGGATGGGAGGGAACGCCAGCACTCAGTGGCCATATTTATAATTACATACATACACCTTTAATGTAGAGATGACAAAATGACAAAATGAATGGACTGAAGGCCTAAAGGAATCCTGAAGCACTGAACTTTATAGATCAATCAATCATTTACAGAGACGCCTTTGACTCACGAGAACAGGAAGTGACTTCAGGCCGGGGCAGAGGTCACCTGATGTTGACCTGTTGCAGCCTAGAGCGACGTAGTCTAAAAAGACGTAGCCTAGAGTTACTCATCCTAAAGCGACAGTCTGAAGCGACAAAGTCCAAAACGACGCAGCCTAGAGCGGCGCTTCACAGCATTGCATCATCACGCCGCTCACACAAAGCATTTCGACACAAGAAAGCTGGACGCAGCCTCGGCGCTCGTCCTCGTGCCGTCGCCCCTGAGCCACTCGGCCTGCTCTGAAACCGCCTTTTGTTCCTGAAGGTAACCAAAGCGTGTTCTCGCTGGCGGCGGCACGATAAACCTCGAACAGGCGATCGATACTCCAGATCAATGAGCAGCAGCAGGAGGCGGACAGAGCGTCTCTCTGCAGCTCTGGTTCAACCGCTGAGAGATGGAAGCGATCCCTGCTGGTGTTTCTGTGCAGAGGTCGACCTGAGAGCGCTGAGACATGGTGTCAACATGCCGGGAACCCTCAGGGGCTGTGAGGAACATGTTCACATCCATGATACAAGCCAGGGCTGCCTGGTGGAGCAGGGACAGCACCTCCTCTTCCTCTGATGAAGAGCAGTGCACAGTCCCTCCTCTGAGCCGTCTCCTTCAGAGGTTCCCACGCGGTGTGAAGGTCGTACGACCAAATCAGAAGAGCAACGACATGAAGCTGACTGGGACGCCTGATCTCAAGAGAGGTACCGCCACCCACTGAGGGGAGGAGCCACCATGTGAGGTACCACCTGGTGGGAGGAGCCACCATGTGAGGTACCACCTGGTGGGAGGAGCCACCATGTGAGGTACCACCTGGTGGGAGGAGCCACCATGTGAGGTACACCTGGTGGGAGGAGCCACCATGTGAGATACCACCTGGTGGGAGGAGCCACCATGTGAGGTAACACCTGGTGGGAGGAGCCACCATGTGAGGTACCACCTGGTGGGAGGAGCCACCATGTGAGGTACCACCTGGTGGGAGGAGCCACCATGTGAGGTACACCTGGTGGGAGGAGCCACCATGTGAGATACCACCTGGTGGGAGGAGCTACCATGTGAGGTACACCTGGTGGGAGGAGCCACCATGTGAGGTACCACCTGGTGGGAGGAGCCACCATGTGAGGTACACCTGGTGGGAGGAGCCACCATGTGAGGTACCACCTGGTGGGAGGAGCCACCATGTGAGGTACCACCTGGTGGGAGGAGCCACCATGTGAGGTACCACCTGGTGGGAGGAGCCACCATGTGAGGTACACCTGGTGGGAGGAGCCACCATGTGAGGTAACACCTGGTGGGAGGAGCCACCATGTGAGGTACCACCTGGTGGGAGGAGCCACCATGTGAGGTACACCTGGTGGGAGGAGCCACCATGTGAGATACCACCTGGTGGGAGGAGCTACCATGTGAGGTACACCTGGTGGGAGGAGCCACCATGTGAGGTACCACCTGGTGGGAGGAGCCACCATGTGAGGTACACCTGGTGGGAGGAGCCACCATGTGAGGTACCACCTGGTGGGAGGAGCCACCATGTGAGATACCACCTGGTGGGAGGAGCCACCATGTGAGATACCACCTGGTGGGAGGAGCCACCATGTGAGGTACCACCTGGTGGGAGGAGCCACCATGTGAGGTACCACCTGGTGGGAGGAGCCACCATGTGAGGTACACCTGGTGGGAGGAGCCACCATGTGAGATACCACCTGGTGGGAGGAGCCACCATGTGAGGTAACACCTGGTGGGAGGAGCCACCATGTGAGGTACCACCTGGTGGGAGGAGCCACCATGTGAGGTACCACCTAGTGGGAGGAGCCACCATGTGAGGTACACCTGGTGGGAGGAGCCACCATGTGAGATACCACCTGGTGGGAGGAGCTACCATGTGAGGTACACCTGGTGGGAGGAGCCACCATGTGAGGTACCACCTGGTGGGAGGAGCCACCATGTGAGGTACACCTGGTGGGAGGAGCCACCATGTGAGGTACCACCTGGTGGGAGGAGCCACCATGTGAGGTACACCTGGTGGGAGGAGCCACCATGTGAGGTACCACCTGGTGGGAGGAGCCACCATGTGAGATACCACCTGGTGGGAGGAGCCACCATGTGAGGTAACACCTGGTGGGAGGAGCCACCATGTGAGGTACCACCTGGTGGGAGGAGCCACCATGTGAGATACCACCTGGTGGGAGGAGCCACCATGTGAGGGCCAGGGTAACCCTAACCCTTCTCATTAAATGAACACGAGTTGTTAAATTGTATGACTTATTGTGAAATATGACTTAATTCTCATCAAATTAATATTTCATTGTAGACACGTGAGACATGTTTTGAAAGTGCAGAAAGTTTTGATGAAACTTTTCTGAAACACAAGTTATTAAAGTCCAGGTGTTTGTCCACACATGAATGAATGCAGCGTTGAGGGGAATGCAGCCACATTTAAAGAAGTTGCTTCCTCAAACAGAAGACACAGAAGAGGGAATATGACGACTCGGCAGAGATAAGATAATCAATACATATATACATGAGAGCCATTCAGAATGTCTGACAGCCTCCATTTTGTACTTAAAATGTGTTTAAGAAATCATCAGAATCCAGGGGAGGGAGAGTTCTGCTGCCTCAGACTCTCCTGGAGGACGTCCACCTGAAACAAAAGCCTCGCGCCCCTCGTGAATGTGTTCTCACGCCAGAGGAACCACCTGCTTCTCATCAACAGCAGCCGGCTGACGTCACCAACAGTTACCTCACATCGCGAGCTTTGGAGAGGGACCTGGTCTTTAGAGGGGCTTTGTGAAAGGAGCACTTCATAGGCTGGTATCCACAAGTAAAGACAGAGGGAATGCAGCTTCAACACATGAAGCAGAGACTTCTATACAACCAGAGGAGCCCCCTGGTGGTCAGGAGGGAGAATGCAGCTTCAACACATGAAGCAGAGACTTCTATACAACCAGAGGAGTTGCCCCCTGGTGGTCAGGAGAGAGAATGCAGCTTCAACACATGAAGCATAGACTTCTATACAACCAGAGGAGTCGCCCCCTGGTGGTCAGTAGAGAGAATGCAGCTTTAACACGTGAAGCATAGACTTCTATACAACCAGAGGAGTCGCCCCCTGGTGGTCAGGAGAGAGAATGCAGCTGTAACACATGACGCATAGACTTCTATACAACCAGAGGAGTCACCCCCTGGTGGTCAGGAGAGAGAATGCGGCTTTAACACATGAAGCATAGACTTCTATACAACCAGAGGAGTCGCCCCCTGGTGGTCAGGAGAGAGAATGCAGCTGTAACACATGACGCATAGACTTCTATACAACCAGAGGAGTCACCCCCTGGTGGTCAGGAGAGAGAATGCAGCTGTAACACATGACGCATAGACTTCTATACAACCAGAGGAGTCGCCCCCTGGTGGTCAGGAGAGAGAATGCAGCTGTAACACATGACGCATAGACTTCTATACAACCAGAGGAGTCACCCCCTGGTGGTCAGGAGAGAGAATGCAGCTGTAACACATGACACATAGACTTCTATACAACCAGAGGAGTCGCCCCCTGGTGGTCAGGAGGGAGAATGCAGCTTCAACACGTGAAGCATAGACTTCTATACAACCAGAGGAGTCGCCCCCTGGTGGTCAGGAGGGAGAGTGCACGTCTTAAGACATGACATCACTCATTCACCCGTCCAATGGCTGCAGGAACAGCCATGAAGGGCCGTGTTGTCAGGCAGACGTGTCGAGAAGGAGACCTTCATCATCGCCTCCTCCACAGAACCAGGTGCTGACTCATGGGCTGCGTGTTCGTCAGGTCGGCCCACGCTTCACAACACCTACACGGAGACTCACTCTTCAGTTCCTGCAAAGAGGAGGGATGTTATACAATCCGTATAATGTATTCTAAAACATACGAGAGTTGCAGATAGAGCTTTCCACTCATTTTAAAAATCCACTTCAAGAAGCTTAAGTCCACACATTTGTGTCAGACCACAGCGCCGACAGCTTGAACACAGACTCACTGTGGTCAGTATTTAAACTCCCACTCTCTTGTTACAGCATAGTGCCTTTTCAAAAGAAACTTAAAGCATAGGTGTACTTAGTTCTTAGGTTTACTTGGTTAGATTTAGGCAACCAAACAACTCGAGTTTACAATAAGATCCTGACTTGGGTTCATAAACGCGTGTTTGTTCCATAACTGCCGTAAAAGACCGGAATCACGCTCAGAATATCAAAGAGACAGTTAGATAAGTCGATGCTGAACGGGTTTCAGATGGGACACAAACAGCGGGGAAAGTCGTAGACATGCCTCCCCTTCCTGGTGAAATGTGTCGTCATGAAAGCACAACGAATCTCAAGCTGAATTGACTCCTCAGAGCTCTTCTGTTGTTTGACCCTGTGGGCGACCTCTGCTGGGGGGCCTAAAGGGACCAGAGGCTGAGACACGCCCAGCCTCAGCAGAGAGGAACCTCAGCTACTTTGTGTAAGCAAATGAAGGCTGAGGGCCCTGAGGACTCGAACTACAGGTCCATGCAGCGCTTTGCATATGATCCTGTGAATGGCTCCATGAGCAGAATGCACTGTGGAGCCACTCCTCCCTCAAGAAGCACACAATCCTTCTTTAACTCTGTGTGCAGCTCCGGTAGAGACCTGTCAATCACCTGTAGCCCCGCCCCTAAAGCGTCCCCTGCTTCATGGTCTGTGTGACTCTAAATGACCATAAAGTATAAATGATGACATCATGCTGTATAGAAGACTTGAAACTAGAGATTAAGACATGAACTCATGTTTACAACGTTTACTGAGGGAAAACATCAAGAGAAGTAGAGTCACTATATAGACTTCTATACAACCAGAGGAGCCCCCTGGTGGTCAGGAAAGAGAATGCAGCTTTAACACATGGAGCACACTCCCCACCCTGCAGGACTTGTACACCAGGAGGTGCAGAACCAGAGCCGGCAGGATCATGAAGGATCCTCACCACCCCAACAACAGACTGTTTCAGCTGCTGCGGTCAGGCAGGCGCCTCCGTAGTCACGCTGCAAGAACAGAGAGACTGAGACGGAGTTTCTTTCCTCAGGCCATCAGGACTGTGAACTCCGACCTCACCAGGACCCCCACATAGACCCACACAACTGCCCCTCTTAGGCACACACACACACACACACACACACTTACTGTAAATATTGTGTTGTTTTTTATTGTAAATAGTGTGTACTTGTTGCCCTTGCACATTCCTGCTGAGCATTGCCACTTTCATTTCACTGCACACCCTGTGTGTGTATGTGACAAATAAAACATCTTGAATCTTGAATCTTGAATCATAGACTTCTATACAACCAGAGGAGTCTCCTCCTGGTGGTCAGGAGAGAGAATGCAGAATTACTAATGTACTCCAGCATCTCAAACAGACAATATTAGCCCTGAAGCACGTGAGTGGAACCTGTTTTTATGATGAGCTGGTTCCCCGTTACACAACCTCAACGTGGAGAGAGAGTTGGTTGACGGTGTGTTGGAGTTGCTCAACGCTGTGTGTGTGTGTGTGTGTCTTTTGTTAGTAAAGTGAAATCATAAAGCATCACACACTGTGTGTGTCGGCCTGAGCTTCAGTTGTTGAGCTAGAGCAGCACGATGACTGCTTCATGGACCATGAGGATGTTCAGTGATGGACTACAGAGGTCAAACATACCAGCATCTTCTCACCTCTGCAACGCTGTGTGTGTGTGTGTGTGTGTGTGTGTGTGTGTTTAACATGTGCTGCCTAATCACAACCCCCCCTCCACCCAGACTCAGCCCTACAGGTTGTTTTGCATGTGCTGTGAATCAAGTGGACGCCTGCAACCTGTGTGGAAAAGACATCGGGAGAAGACAAGAGGATGAACTCAAGAGAAAGTCCACACACACACACACACACACACACACACACACACACACACACACACACACACACACACACACACACACAGAGAGGGTGTGTTTTGGCCAGAGAGGCGTCTCAAACATCTAAATCTTCCTTGTGCTCAGGATAGATTTGTTTGCGCAAATTCAATAAGTAAATATCCTGAATCTCCCGTCACACCGCGGCCTCACGTCCTCACAGCCTCACGTCCTCACATCCTCACGGCCTCACGTCCTCACGTCCTCACATCCTCACGTCCTCACGTCCTCACAGCCTCACGTCCTCACATCTTCACGGCTTCACGGCCTCACATCCTCGCGGCCTCACATCCTCACGTCCTCACGTCCTCGCGTCCTCACGTCTTCACAGCCTCACAGCCTCACAGCCTCACAGCCTCACGGCCCAGTCGCATCGCGTGTTGTTCTGGTCCATCGGGTTCACAGAGCGGCATGGCGAGTTAGTGGCGCTCTCGTTTGGGTGTTTCCTCCTAAAAGCCGCTGAGTGAAGCTCGTCCAGCGTGTCGAGAGTTAGATCATAAACTCTGATGCAGATTGTATCGACATGCGAGAGATGAATGAACGACTAACAGACAGGATCAGACGCGAGCTGGACTCCCACTGAGGTGTGTGTGTGTGTGTGCGTGTGTGTGTGTGTGTGTGTGTGTGTGTGTGTGTGCGTGTGTGTGTGTGTGTGTGTGTGTGTGTGTGTGTGTGTGTGTGTGCGTGTGTGTGTGTGTGTGTGTGTGTGTGTGTGTGTGTGCGTGTGTGTGTGTGTGTGTGTGTGTGTGTGTGTGTGTGTGTGTGTGTGGGAAGTGTGATGATGTTCAGGGACTCCAGCTCTCCCTCTCATCATGTGTGATGCAACAGCCTCCGGGACGAAGAGCGCTCGCTGCTCCTGCAGAGGGTCTCAGAACCTCCTCAGAACCTCATCAGAACCTCCTCAGACCCTCATTAGAACCTCCTCAGAACCCCCTCAGAACCTCCTCAGACCCTCATTAGAACCTCCTCAGAACCTCATCAGAAACCTCATTAGAACCTCCTCAGAACCTATTATTAATGCCGTTTCATTAGCTGGCCTCTACTATCACACAAGCCGATGGGTCCAGTGTGACCCGTGGAGCATGCGGTGCCGTTCAGAGTTCAGGTCATGTGACCGAGGCTGCACGGAGTAACCAACAGGAAGTCCTCACCACGACAACATCCTCAGCCCAGCGTAACAATAGAAACACTTAAAGTAAGACCATGTTGGATTAGACCAGAATTATTCATTTGGACTAATGACTATTGACTTGAAAATCTAGGACAGCGGGTTCTCATCCCTGAAGCACACGCCTGGTCAGTGACGCTGCATTCTCTCTCCTGACCACCAGGGGGCGACTCCTCTGGTTGTATAGAAGTCTATGCTTCATGTGTTAAAGCTGCATTCTCTCTCCTGACCACCAGGGGGCGACTCCTCTGGTTGTATAGAAGTCTATGCTTCATGTGTTAAAGCTGCATTCTCTCTCCTGACCACCAGGGACCGACTCCTCTGGTCGTATAGAAGTCTTTGCATGTAGGACCTGAGAGGTGGACCCCAAAGACCTGGTCCTACATGATCCTCCATCAGTCCACTGAGGTCTGCTCATGGAGAAGACAGAGTCCTGGTTTCCTTTGCACTGGAGGCAGTGAACGCACCATCCTTCTGCTCAGCATCAAGTCGTTACGACAGAGTTATACACGAGTTGTTTTGGGATTTCAGTTTCTGTTAGTTTGAGTCTCTTTCTTCTGTTTGTTGTGTTTTCACTTGAACGCGTCACGATGCTTTCGTTAATATAATAAACCATCTGCGTGAGCACGTGGTGCTGATGTGTATATATATATATATATATATATATATATATATATATCGAGAGAGAGAGAGATATATGTATATGTATATATGAATCCTGTAGTATTTGAACACGGAGCCCTTCAGGGACCGAGCCCCCCGCCGGTGCTCTTTAACACAGCGGGTCCTCATGAATGCCTCCACAGTGACGCGGTGCTCGCAGGACCTCAGCGCAAAGTTCCCGCACACCGTCCGGTGGAAGTTCCCCTCCCTCCCGGTCCCGGTCCCGGTCCTGGTCCTACCTTGCAGGTTCTGCACTCGGATGTCGCTGATCTGGCCGATGAATTCCTCCCGCTCGAACCAGCCCTCCCACTCGTGTCCAGCCATCTGGAGCCGCGGAGAGTTGCTGCGGGTCCCGGGCCGGAGAGCGAAGAGTCCCGGAGGAGCGGCGGAGGGACGGGCTGCTCGCTGCGGGACGGCGCGCTGCTCACTGCGGCGTCTTTCCTCACGTCGCGGGGCGATGGAGCTCCAGGAGCCCGGGGGGAGGAGCGGGCGCCGGGCAGGAAGGAGCCGCAGCACCTGGTTGGTATTTCCGAGGTGGGATGGAGCTGATCCAGGCCCCGCCCCCTCTCTCTCTCTCCCTCTTCCTCTCTCTGTCCCTCTTCCTCTCTCTCTCTCTTCCTCTCTCTCCCTCTTCCTCTCTCTGTCCCTCTTCCTCTCTCTCTCTCTTCCTCTCTCTCCCTCTTCCTCTCTCTCCCTCTTCCTCTCTCTCTCTTTCTCCCCCTCCTCTCTCTCCCCTCTCCTCAGTTCAATTGTATTCAGAGAGGCGTTCATGGACCCAAAGCTAAATTGAATGTCCATTAAGGATACAGAGTAAAGAGCTGAGCACAGAATGTATGAGCAGAGCAACATTGTAGCAACATTGTAGCAACATAAAAACAATAAGAACACAAACACGGGACAAGGCTCTTAAAGGGCCAGCGCGTGACAAGGAGCAGAAATGGAATATACTATTCAAACTGAGAGGTCCTTCAGCCTCCATCTCTAGAGGGAGCCGGTCCCACCGGTCTGACACCGGTGGGTCTCTGGGGTCCCGGGTCTTCCTCCTGCGGAGCTCGTCTTCCTCACGAGGCTCACGTGAAGCCGATGACACTTTAAAAGTGACTTATTGAGAGGAAACGATGAAGAGGAGACGAGGAGGAAAGGACCCGCCCACTCACATGGAGGAACAAGCTAACGCACTAGCGGTTCCTATAAATACAGATTGAGCCCCCGCATGCTGACCCACTTTAACCAACCTGCACACACACACACACACACACACACACACACACACAGGCAGATGTTACGTAACAAAGTGAGCATCTTCCAAAGCCACCGCAGTGAGTCCACCTGAAAGGGATCCTCATCTTTGGTGAGCTGAGAGCAGATTCACCATCAGAGTGTGTGTCTGTGTGTGTCTGTGTGTGTGTGTGTGTGTGTGTGTGTGTGTGTGTGTGTGTGTGTGTGTGTGTGTGTGTGTGTGTCTGTGTGTGCTGTGTATGTGTCTGTGTGTGTGTCTGTGTGTGCTGTGTATGTGTCTGTGTGTGTGTCTGTGTGTGTGTCTGTGTGTGTGTCTGTGTGTGTGTGTGTGTGTCTGTGTGTGTGTGTCTGTGTGTGTGTGTGTGTGTGTCTGTGTGTGTGTGTGTGTGTGTGTGTGTGTGTGTGTCTGTGTGTGTGTGTGTGTGTGTGTGTGTGTGTGTGTGTGTGTGTGTGTGTGTGTGTGTGTGTGTGTGTGTCTGTGTGTGTGTGTGTCTCTTTCCTGTAATTGCTGCTGGGGAATGCAGAAAATGCCCCCGATGAGGAGGCCGTGGGTCAGGAGGCTGAAAAACTGGTCCGACAAGAACTGAGGAGCTGAGAGGGAGTCTCAGTTCAGTCTCACCATGTAGGACACAAAGGACACATGTAGGACACAAAGGACACAAAGGACACATGTAGGAGACAAAGGACACATGTAGGACACATGTAGGACACAAAGGACACAAAGAACACATGTAGGACACAAAGGACACATGTAGGACACAAAGGACACAAAGAACACATGTAGGACACAAAGGACACATGTAGGACACATGTAGGACACAAAGGACACATGTAGGACACATGTAGGACACAAAGGACACAAAGAACACATGTAGGACACAAAGGACACATGTAGGACACAAAGGACACAAAGAACACATGTAGGAGACAAAGGACACATGTAGGACACATGTAGGACACAAAGGACACATGTAGGACACATGTAGGACACAAAGGACACAAAGAACACATGTAGGACACAAAGGACACATGTAGGACACAAAGGACACAAAGAACACATGTAGGACACAAAGGACACATGTAGGACACATGTAGGACACAAAGAACACATGTAGGAGACAAAGGACACATGTAGGACACATGTAGGACACAAAGAACACATGTAGGACACATGTAGGACACAAAGGACACAAAGAACACATGTAGGACACAAAGGACACATGTAGGACACAAAGGACACAAAGAACACATGTAGGACACAAAGGACACATGTAGGACACATGTAGGACACAAAGGACACATGTAGGACACATGTAGGACACAAAGGACACAAAGAACACATGTAGGACACAAAGGACACATGTAGGACACATGTAGGACACAAAGGACACATGTAGGACACATGTAGGACACATGTAGGGGTGAAGTGCCTTGCCCAAGGACACATCAACATGGACTCGTGGAGCCGGGGATCGAACCACCGACACTCTGAGCCTCAGTGGTCAAACAACACGTTTAGAAACCGCTCAAACCGGTTTTGCAGCTCTTGAGCTGTTGTTTACTTTTTAACCTACAGGAACAACAATGTGGACCAAGAACGCTGGTGAGTCCTCCTGAGGGACAGGAGGGGCCAAAAGGGGCGAGGAGGGGCCAGGAGGGGCCACGAGGGGCGAGGAGGGGCCAAGAGGGGCCAAGAGGGGCGAGGAGGGACCAGGAGGGGCCAAGAGGGACCAGGAGGGGCCAAAAGGGGCCAGGAGGGGCCAGGGGGGGCCAGGAGGGGTGAGGAGGGGCAAGGAGGGGCCAGGAGGGGTGAGGAGGGGCAAGGAGGGGCCAAGAGGGGCGAGGAGGGGCAAGGAGGGGCCAAGAGGGGTGAGGAGGGGCAAGGAGGGGCCAAGAGGGGCCAAGGAGGGGCCAAGAGGGGTGAGGAGGGGCAAGGAGGGGCCAGGGGGGGCCAGGAGGGGCCAAGAGGGGCGAGGAGGCCAGGGGCCAAGAGGGGAGGAGGGGCCAAGAGGGGCGAGGAGGGGCAAGGAGGGGCCAGGGGGGGCCAGGGGGGGCCAAGAGGGGCGAGGAGGGGCCAAGAGGGGCGAGGAGGGGCAAGGAGGGGCCAGGGGGGGCCAGGAGGGGCCAAGAGGGGCCCCCAGGAGGACTTCAGCAATAGGCCCCATTCAAGGTGTCCACATGGCGTAGCGTGGTCATGTGAGCCGGACGGGCCAATCGGAATCAGAAGCTGGACCCGGTCCGTGAACCGGGTTAGCCTAGCTTAGCATAAAGACTGGAAGCAGTTGACTGTGATGAAGGCAAGCAATCCCATTGGTCGACGGCGCGGCGGTTATAATAACGCGTACGCGTCGACTGATTGAAATGCACGCCGTGGTTGCTTAGCAACAGGGTTCCTAAAGTAACTAAGACACGGAACCATCGGATGGAGTAGAACCTTCCAGATCTTCATCGTCACATCAGACTGGAACCTTCTCCTCTTCCTCAGGGTTTGGCGCAGCGAGGCTCCAGATGGCGGCGCAGCCCGGCGTGCTGACTGGAGGACGAGGTGAGAGCGGCGTGGGAGGAGAGACCAGGGGGGGGGGGAGAGAACAGGGGGGGGGGGAGGAGGAGAGAACAGGGGGAGGAGGAGGAGAACACGGGGGGAGGAGGAGAGAGAACAGGGGGAGAGAACAGGGGATAACAGGGGAGGAGGAGAGAACACGGGAGGGGAGAGAACAGGGGGATAACAGGGGGAGGAGAACAGGGACAGGGGAGAGAACAGGGGGGGGCACACCGAGCACCGGAGCTTATTTAAAAATGTCTTTTAATCATGTTTCAACCTGCAGTCATAAGTTTGACCAATGAAATGATGTCATACCTCCAAGGTAACGTCTTAACACCAAGCTCCTCCCCTTTTATGGACCAGCTCCACCTTCAGTCCTGGAGGCAGAAACAGTCACTTCCTCTCCTCTCTCCTTAAGGATGCTTAGGATACACTGAGCTCCTCTCTCCTCTCCTCTCTCCTTATGGACGTTTAGGATACACTGAGCTCCTCTCTCCTCTCTCCTTATGGACGCTTAGGATACACTGAGCTCCTCTCTCCTCTCCTCTCTCCTTATGGATGCTTAGGATACACTGAGCTCCTCTCTCCTCTCCTCTCTCCTTATGGACGCTTAGGATACACTGAGCTCCTCTCTCCTCTCTCCTTAAGGATGCTTAGGATACACTGAGCTCCTCTCCTCTCCTCTCTCCTTAAGGACGCTTAGGATACACTGAGCTCCTCTCTCCTCTCTCCTTATGGACGCTTAGGATACACTGAGCTCCTCTCTCCTTATGGACGCTTAGGATACACTGAGCTCCTCTCCTCTCTCTCTCCTTATGGACGCTTAGGATACACTGAGCTCCTCTCTCCTCTCTCCTTATGGACGCTTAGGATACACTGAGCTCCTCTCTCTCCTCTCTCCTTATGGATGCTTAGGATACACTGAGCTCCTCTCCTCTCCTCTCTCCTTATGGACGCTTAGGATACACTGAGCTCCTCTCTCCTCTCCTCTTATGGACGTTTAGGATACACTGAGCTCCTCTCTCCTCTCCTCTCTCCTTATGGACACTTAGGATACACTGAGCTCCTCTCTCCTCTCTCCTTATGGACGCTTAGGATACACTGAGCTCCTCTCTCCTCTCCTCTCTCCTTAAGGACGCTTAGGATACACTGAGCTCCTCTCTCCTCTCCTCTCTCCTTATGGACGCTTAGGATACACTGAGCTCCTCTCTCCTCTCCTCTCTCCTTATGGACGCTTAGGATACACTGAGCTCCTCTCTCCTCTCTCCTTATGGACGCTTAGGATACACTGAGCTCCTCTCTCCTCTCCTCTTATGGACGTTTAGGATACACTGAGCTCCTCTCTCCTCTCCTCTCTCCTTATGGACACTTAGGATACACTGAGCTCCTCTCTCCTCTCTCCTTATGGATGCTTAGGATACACTGAGCTCCTCTCTCCTCTCCTCTCTCCTTATGGACGCTTAGGATACACTGAGCTCCTCTCCTCTCTCCTTATGGACGCTTAGGATACACTGAGCTCCTCTCTCCTCTCTCCTTATGGACGCTTAGGAGACACTGAGTTCCTCTCTCCTCTCCTCTCTCCTTAAGGATGCTTAGGATACACTGAGCTCCTCTCTCCTCTCCTCTCTCCTTAAGGATGCTTAGGATACACTGAGCTCCTCTCTCCTCTCCTCTCTCCTTAAGGATGCTTAGGATACACTGAGCTCCTCTCTCCTCTCTCCTTATGGACGCTTAGGATACACTGAGCTCCTCTCTCCTCTCTCCTTATGGACGCTTAGGATACACTGAGCTCCTCTCTCCTCTCCTCTCTCCCTATGGACGCTTAGGATACACTGAGCTCCTCTCTCCTCTCCTCTCTCCTTATGGACGCTTAGGATACACTGAGCTCCTCTCTCCTCTCTCCTTATGGACGCTTAGGATACACTGAGCTCCTCTCTCCTCTCCTCTCTCCTTATGGACGCTTAGGATACACTGAGCTCCTCTCTCCTCTCCTCTCTCCTTAAGGATGAATTTTCATCTCTCCATCCCACATGACTAACTCTGCTTCCTTCTGTCTTATTAATACAATAATAACCTCAAAACACAGAATATTCAAACTGCTTTTATTTCATCAGAATAAAAAGCAGCATTGGTTAAATACATGAATGTGTCTCAAAAGATTAATAAAATAGAATCATCTTAGGAAAGAAGCACTTGTAGATCATCCCAGGTGTTAGGAGACGTGTTGCATAAGGAAGCCAGAGTCCTCCTGTGAGGAAAGGACTCGAGGAGACAGGAAGCTCCGGGCTGAAGGAACACCGACATGATTAACCTGCACACGTTAAGGCCATGCTACATGCTACATGTAGCATGTTTACACAGAACAAGTTTGCAGGAGCCGAGTTTCACTCCAACAGGTTTGTCCAATCAAAGACGCACAAGAAGGAGAGCCGCTCCATTGGGTCACTGTTGCCACGGCAACGTGACGAATCAATAACAGCGACACGCTGTGTGTGTGTGGGAGGAGTTATTTTGGGGTTCCCATTGAAGAGTGAGTGGTGGTTCTGAGTGTTCTGGTGGTCCACCGGGCCAAAGAGGTCTCAGGTGAACGGGGGAACACCTGGAGGGAGGATGGAGACACATCCACAGGAACAGAGACCTCGTTCTTTTAAGGACACACACACACACACACCCTCACACACACACACCCTCACACACACACACACACACACACACCTGCTCAGCAGGACTCCGTACGTCTAGACACAGGTGTGTCGTTTGGCTTATTGTTGATTGGAGGTTTGTGTTTTCATCTTCATTGAAAACACATCATGTGACGCGTCAGCTGCCACGCTGGGGAAAAGAGGTACTGCAGCTTTAAAAGAGCTAAAATAATATTATATATATGTATATATGTAAAGCCCAGAAACATTTCCTATAGTTGGAGTTTCTAATATAAAAATCGATTAAAAAGATTTCTGCATCTACATTATAATTATAATCTGAGGCTGGGGACAAGTGGGCGTGTCCGAGTCGTATGGACCAATCACGTCTGAGCTGTGGTTGCGTGAGAACCTGAGGACGATGGAAGGGTCCCGCGGTGGGGAGAGGAGGTCTGGTTCTCCAGGACCCTGAAGGCCACTTGGAGAAGGACCCGGTCTCTCAGTATGAACGACCTTCACCTCTCCAAAGAGATGAAGGTCAACGTCTTGCTGCCCCCCCCATGAGCAGCAGTCATCTCATAGCTCCATCTTCTGGGCCGAGGTCCTCCTCACGGAGATGGAGGCGTGGTCCAGTCGTTCCTCTCGTGGTATATTTGCATATTCTTTGAGATCGTTCATTATCCTTCATAAAGCGTGGAAGCATCTGGAGAGTGAGCTCCTCTTCCTGAAGATCGTTCGTCACAAGAAGGCCCTGAAGCGGCGTGTCCTCCGTAAGCCGTGGTGGGGCCCCGCCCCCTATGTGGGGGGCGGGGCCTCGTAGCGCAGCATGACGCTGAAGGACCGGGCGTAGTTGTTGGAGAGGGAGCAGCTGCTTCCGTCCATGAAGGGCAGCAGGAAGGCCAGGAGGAGGAGCGCCAGGAGGAGGAGCCACAGGGGGAGGGCCAGCCGGCACACCCGCTGACACAGGCCGGGCTCCTGCCACGACGACCACCACAACAACAACAACAACAACAACAACACGTTAGAGCCTGTTGTTGCATCTTCATCGCCTGAGCATCACGTCCCAATCGCCTGTGTGTGTGTGTGTGTGTGTGTGTGTGTGTGAGAGTGTGTGAGAGTGTGTGTGTGTCTGTGTGTGACTCTCTTGAGAGGTGGAGGTGGTTTTACCTTTTGCACTTTGGCGGCGGAGGCCGACTCCTCTTGTTTGGCGTGGAGTCTCTGCACACACACACACAAACACACACACAGTTACACACACTCCACCTCCATCAGGGAGTCCACTGAGCAGTCGAGCAGAGCTCTAAAAGGTGCTCTGGCGCCCCCGTGTGGTGAAGCCAGAGCAGTGCACAGAACAGGAACGGGACCCCGGCAGGTCTGATGTCACATGACAGGTCTGATGTGGTTTCATTGGTCCAGGGTTTCTTTCATGAGGCCCAATCAGAGCAAACAAGCCTCAGTCCAGAGACTGAAGTACAATGGCTTCGGCTCGGCTCTGCCGGGGTTCCCATGAGCAATGAGATTACTCTGCCTCCACAAAAAGCCTTTCAGAGTGACTCCACAAAAGGTTAAAGGTCAGCGCTCACCTTGGCCCTGGCCCGGAGGTCTCCCACGTCCTTCAGCTTGGACTTGTAGAGCATCCAGCGGTAGCGGACCTCCTCCAGACCCACGTCCTCCCCGCCCGGACTCTCCTGGAGGAGCAGCTGGAACTGGTCCTGACCCCAGCCCAGTCCGGCCCTCAGAGCCTGCAGCAGGACAGCAGAGACACCTTCAGGTTCACGGACTCCCACGGGACATACGAGGGTCACGGGGTGCAACACAAGAGGTCAGAGTGAAGCCGGGACAGGGATGGAATGTGAAACTCATCAATTAGATCAACAGGGATCTGGACAGAGGTTAGAAGTTATTAATGTAGGAGAAACACTGGACTGGTTTCTCCTCCTGGCCAATCAAAATGCTTTAACAGCCCACATGTCATTCTGCTGAAGGATCAGGACTCACCTTGAGGGTGTCCTGTCGGGTCTGGACCTCCTTGGCGCTGAGGGCTGCTCCCTTGCTTCTGGAGACCCCTGACAGCAGGCTGTTCTCTTTGGACAGCCAGGCCTCGAAGTCCCTCCTCCTGGTCTGGTGGTCTCCTGTGAACCCCTAAAGACAAAAACACAACTCAGACGATGTGAAAACCTCCTTTGATCTCTAGAACATCTCCAAGCTCCGCCCACTTTAACCCTGTCGGAGGCAGAGAAGCTGGGTCCGTTATCTGGACCCTCTCAGACCTCATGGGGACAACTCAGACCCTGGACCCTCTCAGACCTCATGAGGACAACTCAGACCCTGGACCCTCTCAGACCTCATGGGGACAACTCAGACCCTGGACCCTCTCAGACCTCATGAGGACAACTCAGACCCTGGACCCTCTCAGACCTCATGAGGACAACTCAGACC
>NC_079398.1:5027287-5032287 GCF_029220125.1 Pseudoliparis swirei
CCGACACCGGTCCTCGTGACCTTCAGCAGCGTGGTGGCGTGTGACCACGCCTCCCTGTAACCCGACACCGGTCCCGTGGTCGTACCTGCAGCCGGCTCTTCCTCTGCAGCAGCTGAGCCTGCAGCAGCTCTCGGCTCCTGGCGGCGGCGCTCAGCTCCCCCTGCAGGCAGTCGGACGCCTCGGCGCCGAACACAGAGGTCAGCAGGTCGCCCTTCAGCTGCAGCAGGCTGAGGCGCTCCTGCAGCGGGGCACTGCCCTTGAGCAAACGCTGGGCCAGGAGGAGGGAAACAGTTAGCTCAGTGTGTGTGTGTGTGTGTGTGTACTGAACCATTGACAGACAGAACTTCTTGTTTTTTGGCTTTCGGCCATAATTAATAATAACTAGTGAGAAAGATGAAAGCCGCCGACCGGCCGATGTTTCTAACATTTAAATACATGAAGCACAGATATTCAGCCTCTCTGATCTCCATCTGCAGTAAATCACCTCAAAGTCGACATGGCGGGTTCTTCACACTGAGAACGATCGGCTGCATGCAAGTTATGACTTTTATTCACAGGCTGCTCTTTATACCAGAAGAGGCTATAAATCATGATTTATTGGGACGAAACCAAGCAAAGATGTCAAATCAGGCGTTCAGCACTCCCATATAGATAGATAGATATATCTATAGGTATATCTATCTATATATATAGATTTATCTATCTATATCTATATATATCTAAAGATAGATTTATCTATCTATATCTATAGATATATCTATCTTAAATATATATATATATAGATATCTATATATCTGATATCCCATATAGACCAGAATGGACCAGTCCTTGGTTTTTAGAAACATATTTTTCCGCCACCTTAAGCGACGTTTGGATCCGGCTCCATTAATGAGTCATTATTTGAAGGTCACCTCTATGATCATCAGATCATATCGTTCACCTCTCACTGTGTGTTTTACCTCGATGCCCTGGACCAGCATGGCGATGTGGGAGGAGTCAGTGACCTCGGCGGAGGCCTCCAGAACCTGAGAGGTCATGTGGCTCCACTGGGCGAAGACCAGCAGCGGGTCCTGGAGCAGGTTCCTCAGGCCCGACTCGGACTCGGAGCACAGCCGGGTCGCTCTGCACTTCACACTGAAACACGAGCCCAGAGACCTTCAGCGGGGAGGAGCCACACGGCCGTCACCTGGACCCCCACCATGCCGCGATGACGCTCACATGCTGCACTCGTTATTGTTCTGCAGCGTAAAACTCTTTATGGACAAATATATAACTAGTTTTGTTTAGTTTTTCCCAGGTTTCAGTTTATTATCTTTAAAAGATATTCAGTGTCAAACAGGCTAAACTGCAGCAACAATAAGATATTTATTTGCAAAATATGAGTTATTTTTTGCCCAGATAGAACTGTGCTTGTGTTCTATGAAAGTGTTTTTTTGTCTGATGGAGCGATCTGCTTTGATTGAACGTGAAATTCTGTTATTTGAAAAGCACAGATGGAGGAGTCACAGGGGGGGGGGGGGGGAGTCCCCGACTCATATGCAACCCAGAGGGGGTCAAATCCACTATTTCCTATTTGATGGAGCCCAGCCAGCGTAATTGCATGTTTTGCTGCTCGTTTAGATGGAAACGTTGTGGCTGCGCTTAAGTTTCCTTGAACGTCCGTCCCTCGCTGTGGAGAATGTGAAACATCTCATCTCAGAGGCACAAACCTCTGTTTCTGTTTATTTGACGCTATCTTTTTCAGAAAATGATAATTTGATGTGGAGCTCATGAACAGGACGGGCGGCCTCCATCCTTTTTGTTCCCGTTGTCTGCACTGAAGCGTCACCGTGTCACTGTGCGTGTCACACGCTGTTACATGTCATTCAGTCATTCGTCAACACAAAGAGGAGGACTGTGTTCACAGAGGGGCGGCTGCTCCAATGACACGTGTGTGCACTGAGTATTGCTCTATACCTTTGGAATAACACGCTAATAAGGCACCTACACGTATCGTGTTAGAACTACCGTGTTTGGCCACTAGGGGCGCTGCGGAGCAATGATTGGCGCGACGCATCAAGACCCACGAAGAGACGAGAAGGACGGAAACTACTCAGCTTTGCAAATGTTTTCCACATGAGCGAAGACAGAGAGAGGGACGTTGTTGTTCATGAATCAATTCTATTGGCCGGCAGCCTCAGCCGCCTCCTCACAGGAGCACTCGTCAGTTATTTGTAGGGAGGCATATATGAGTAAAACATGTGCTTCGGTTATTGATCTTCATTGTGCAGTTTATTGCAGCGCCGGTAGAACTGAAGCTAACGCAGCTCCGCTAATGTTAGGTTGTAGGTTAGTTTGACTTTGCACATGTACATAAGGAAAGTTTCTGCTTTAAATTAATACATATAGCAAGATATTATAACTAGGAAATATAAGGGAGGATATTAATATGTCTTCTGAAGCATAGGAGAAGGACTCTGTGTATTAGATGATTCATGTACATGGAAGAAGTCGTGTTTATCACTGGGACGGTTGTTTCCTTCCCACTCTCCGTTCTCCTGTACTCGTCACACCGGGAGAGAAACACGAGGAGCTCCAGCGAGCGACCCGCCACCTACCTCTGATGCTCTTTGACCACGGCCAGGACGTCGTCGGAAAGGTGGCGCGAGTCCTGGGAGAACCTGAAGAGCTCCTTGAGCTGAGCCTTGAGGAGCTCCACCTGGGACTCCTCCCCGGCCAGAGTGTTCCTCACGCCCTGCAAGACACGAGGTCGACCGCCGGTGAGCGCCAGACCTCATTCTGCCGGTTAGCGGTGCGTGTGATCGTTGCAGTGAGTATTTTCGGGGTGTTTGTTTGAGGGATAATTGGCTGTTGGATCAACGGGAAATTGTTCAGACTGTTGGAATAATGGGCCGCGGCTACGATGGGTTCAGAAACAACATCATGGCTGAGACACACAGAAAGCAGCTCCCTCCTGCTTTATGACGGACGTGTTCTGGTCACAAACTTTGAATAACGACAATGTAACGACAAAAACAGCTAATTCAGTCTCTTCACGAGGAGCGGCTCCGAGGCTGAGAGCCAGACAACAGGAAGAGTTCCCGTCTTCCTAAAGGGAGACAGCCAAGCGGCTGCAGGTGATGAACAACGCGTGAGCTTCAGGTGCGTCGAGGAGGAAGCAGCAGCGCTGCTCTGATTGGCTGCCGTCCAGCTGGCGGACACAACGACTTCCATCAGCCGGCGATGGCACAGCTGCGCTGATGTGAAACCACAAATCCTTTCCAGTAATTCATGAGGGAATGAATTATTAAACACACCGCCGCCTCGTACTTAAGGTGAGGCCCATTACCGGAGGACGCTCTGCCGCTGTTTGGCATTTACATCCCTCACCTCTTCATGCTAATTCTCACAAGCAGAATATTTCTGCGGCGTCGTATTTGCAATGCGGACGAGCCGGAGCTGCTCGCGACGCGCCGCACGTCCCGAAACTCAACGTGAACCGGCGGGAGCGCGTCGCCGGCTCGTTGAGCATCCCGGCCACGCGCTGCCCTCCAGCCGCCGCGTGGAGCGGAGCGTCATCCTGGGGGAGGCGCAGCGTGCCGCGTCCACGCCCACACAGCGCCGCCCACCAGCCCACCGGACAGAGGGGCGGGTGTGAGGGCCACATGGGCAGCGGGGCCACATGGGCCGGGGGCCCGGGCAGCGGGGCCACGGCAGACTGTGTTCCCAGTGCGCCTCAACGTTTAAAATATGCGGCGACGGTATCAGCTCTGGGACGAGAGGAGGAGTTCTGTTTGTGTCAAGAGGATATCATGACAGAGGAAAAGGAAATGAACGTGTGCCTCACAGAATGGAAAGAGGAGAGGGGGGGGGCAGATGGAGCGCAAACACATTTGGGATTCTGGGAGTGAGCGAGGGTTCAAAGACTCCTCCTCAAATCGTCTTCCCTTTGTAGTGTGACTGACCTCTGGAGCAGTGGGGAACTCACTCACTGACCTTCAGGATGTTGTTTATCTCCTGACCACCAGGGGGCGACTCCTCTGGTTGTATAGAAGTCTATGCTTCACGTGTTAAAGCTGCATTCTCTCTCCTGACCACCAGGGGGCGACTCCTCTGGTTGTATAGAAGTCTATGCTTCATGTGCTAAAGCTGCTTTCTCTCTCCTGACCACCAGGGGGAGACAATATGTTGCGTAATCCTACCGAGTATTTCCTCCACCGGCCCACCATCTGCTCCTCGGTCCGGTCGGTGCGGCCCCGAGCATCGCGGGGCTCCTCCAGGTTCTGGTCCAGACCCTCCGCCAGGTCCTGGTCCAGGCCCTCCTCCAGGTTCTGGTCCAGGCCCTCCTGCAGGTCCTGGTCCAGGCCCTCCTCCAGGTTCTGGTCCAGGCCCTCCTCCAGGTTCTGGTCCAGGCCCTCCTCCAGGTCCTGGTCCAGACCCTCCTGCAGGTCCTGGTCCAGCCCCTGCAGCAGCACCCTGAGGCGGCCGATGTCTTCTCCCAGCCGCTGGCACCGGGCCCTGTACTGGCTGTGGGAGTCCAGGCTGCAGCGCAGGCCCTCCTCCGCCTCCCACAGGCCCTGCCTCAGCCTCTGCCAGCCCAGCCTCAGCTCCTCGGCCTCCTCCATCACCGCCTCCGCCCCGCAGGGGGAGGTGTTGCCCCTCACCGCCTCCGCCACGCCCTCGATGTGCTGCAGGGTCTTCTCCTCGCCGGCCACGCTGTCGTCCAGAACCTGACACGGGGGTCAGGAGGTCACACGTTACAGCCCGTGTTTCACATGAAAAGAAGTATTTCTCTGAACATGAACGTGTTGTGGGTTTGAATGTCTCTCTGCGGTGGAATCATTCACCAGGAGGACCTATTCTTCTTTTGGTTGGTGCTTCCAGAGCATTAAAGTAAACACAGCGCTGAGTTTGAGAGAGGCTCCTCCCCTCTGACAGTTGAACACGACTGACGGCTCCAGCGCCTCACCTGCAGGGCCCGGAGCTTGCTCTCGGCCGTGTCCTTCCTCTCCAGGAGGTCG
>NC_079398.1:5037287-5047287 GCF_029220125.1 Pseudoliparis swirei
GTATGGGGGGAGGGTCCTGGTTATGGGGGGAGGGTCCTCAGCG
Source organism: Pseudoliparis swirei (assembly GCF_029220125.1). NCBI lineage: Eukaryota > Metazoa > Chordata > Actinopteri > Perciformes > Liparidae > Pseudoliparis > Pseudoliparis swirei. The sequence continues at coordinate 5,037,331 of NC_079398.1, forward strand.
TGGCAGCAGCACAAAGAGGCGCCACATCATTTCTCACAGGGGAAATCAAAGCATGACTCTGTCTCCCACCACAACATTCCTTCTGCTGGTTTAGCCTCAAACTCTTAAACTTGGTTGTATGGAGAAAGACAACACAGCTGTTCTTTATACTACATTTGTTTTGTTTTTTCTTAAGTTATTTATAATATATATAAGTGCCATTGCTAGTTTGAGTCTAGTTTGTGTTTGATATAAATGAACATAACACATTCACAACGTTCTGTAATGTTCACGGTTAGCTCAACATGTAGAATGCAGCTAGCCGTTAGCATCATGTCTAACTTCCTGTTTCTTGAACAAACTCACAACATGCGGGCGACATGTAAACAGGAGCTTCACGCATGCGCGATAGCGTGACAGCTCGCGCAGTAAACTCGCGCATTAACGTTAATCCAGGTCACTCGCACGTGCAGTGACCTCACTCGGTGTGCACGTTATGGAAAGCGCGCGCACCGCGCTCGGTTCTACCTGAAGCTCGCGCAGAGTTAACGTCAAGCACACAACTTCAGTCCGTTAACGAGCTGTATGCGACGCTAGTTTACGACCGAACAACCGGTTTACGGTAAACAGACCGGGTCTATGCCCCGCACCCGATCCTCCGCGGCTCATTAATAAAGTGCAGTAGTTTAACGTGAGCGCGCGAGGCTCCCGCGGCTGTCGGTAACCGGAGCCCGCCGCCGTCGCGTTGGGCTGAGCAGACACACTCACGGTGTTCCTCCGGTGGGGCCTCGTCGTCCGCCGGGTTGTGTACAGTAAGTAGAGCCGTGTGCACGTGCTGCCTTCAGGGACTGCTGGTGAATTATACAACGACCCGACGTTACAACACAAACAACCTTTGCATTATTATTTAATGTCATCTGTCTAGTGTTTTGTCTAACTTATTACCAATAGTACAGGTGAGGCCTCAAGCCGCCCTCTTGGAGAGCGCTTTATTTACTGTAATCTGTATATCCTGTAGTTATTATCATACTTTCTGTTGTCCTTCTGGTTGGATGCCAAACTGCATTTCGCTGCTCTGTACTTGTACATGTGTAATGACAATAAAGTTGAATCTAATCTAATCATGTCTAAAGGAACGCGAGTGCTTCTTCATATGGGGCAGCAACAGGTTTAATTGAGCCCATTTATTTATGGCAAGCATGCATACCATCTCTTTTTAAATCTAATTCCAACTCATACTGTATTACAGTAGTCCTCCCGTAGTGTGTTTCAGTTTTACCGGCAGCACTTGAACTCATCAGCAGACCAGCTGGAACCAGAGGAAGTCACAGATCCAGAGCAGCTGCTGACTCACAGTCACAGATTCAAACTGCAGACGTCTCTTCCTATTGGTGGAAAGAACAGCAACTCACTTCATCCGGGCTCTGGACTGTGGAACACAGAAAAGACTCCGCAGGACCTCCTGCTACGACCAGGAGAGGACCTGTGGTTACATGTAGGTGTGGGTAGCTTCAGGACCAGCATGCACCTGGGTTACCTCCACACGAGAGGCAGTGTCAACAGTTTGTTCTTTTTGTTTGTTTAGTAAATAAATTATAACAATAATGACATACGGAGATGGACATTACTTTTTTTTGGCTGCGTCAACTCACAAACCCCCCACGGAGCGTCAGCGGCAATTTGATTTATAGTTTTATTTGATTTATTTGGACAAATGGCCACTACACTATGAATTTACACTGACCTGTTTACTTACTGTCGAGAATACAGATTCAGATGAGTGGAGGTGGAGGTCTTCATATCCATTACTCTAGTATAATTCATTCCACACCGTAGAAATGCTCTGTGACAAGTAAACGTCCTGCATTGAAATATTGACTGAGGGAGAAGTGTGTGAGTAGTGTGGGTAAAGTAGAGCGCTCTCCCTGGGACAATCAACGGCTGATAACAACTACAGTGACCCTCCCTTTCGGAAATTACCAAACAATAAAAATAAATAATGAAATGATATCAATCTTCAGTATATTGACATGTGGGCTTTGAGCCAGGAGCCACAGACCAGGGTGGAAGTCCAAAACTAATAACAAACGGACTAACTTGGTTGGTTTCAGTTTCTGATGGAACGTCACTGCTGTGAAAGATCGTTGCTCATGTTCATCAATTAAACTCAATGTCAATATTTTCAATCTGGGAATGAATCCCAGCTCGTGTGATGACGCTCCCGACTCACCACGAGAGCGAGAGCTTCTCCTTGTTGCATTCCGCTGGTGTATCCAGGTGATCCACATTCATGAGCACCTGTGTGTGTCTTCCGGCAGTTCCACACTGAGGGCCCTGAGATGCCGTCCGGATCTTTGGTCACGTTAAACAACGTCACGCTTCAGTCCCAGTGTGGTTGTCCCTCACTGGCGCTTTAAAGTGGGGACTTTTTCATGCATTGGAAAAATTTACATCTATTTTTCTCCTGCCAAAATAAAACCGTGCGTGTCCTTGCACTCTGGGGATGCAGCTGGAGTGTCCGGTGTTAAACAGAAGACAGATCATAATGTACAAAAGGCAAGATGGAGGAAAAGAGAGAGAGTATAAGAAAGAGCAGCTTAGGGCTTTCCTCTTGCAGCACTATTCAATTTAAGTCAGTTTATTTGTAGAGCCCATTTTCACAAATTACTAATGTGCCTCAGAGTGCTTTACAATCTGACATCCTTGACCTTTGACCTTTGACCTCACATGGGATCAGGAACAACTCCCAAACAACCCTTCAGGGTAAAAGGTCAGAACCCTTGAGGAGAGAACAGAGGAGGATCCCTCTCCAGGATGGACAGGTGTCATAGATGTCATGTGACCAGAAGGAATCATTACACACTAATTAAAACACAGGAACAACACAATGAATATGACAGAGTGGATGAAGAGTTGGTAGTCGGCATATTCCACCATCCAGACCTCCACCATCCGTCAGGTGGAGGGACACTACAGCTCAGTTCACTGTGTTAAACAGTGTTGATGACTGTCGTTATGAATATTCTATGAGTTCCTTTGTCTATGATTTAGTAAATAGACTCATGACAAGGAAAGTGTCACGCTGTAGACTGTAGGGGAGAGTTATGGTGACTGTAGTCAACTCGTTGCCTTTTAAAAGAAGGCCACCACAGTTGTTGATTATTTTATTTAGGTACTCGAAAAAAATGACTAATGTCTGTTAAAATATGGATTGCTGCTATTGAACCTTCACTATGTTCCGCCCCCTGCTACTACTGTGTCAAGCTGTCAGAGCTGCCATGCAGCACCGTCACTTACACTGAACAAATGTCATATTTTGTAAACACAAAAAAAGTGTTCATGGGGGAACAGACAATGTGAAGGATGTATCTAGGATGTCAAACAGACTTAGCTATGAAAACAGGATGAAGATAGAAGCTAACGCATGGCGTAAAAGTGATCCACCTAATCATTAAACAAGATGGATAATGATGTGCTAACGTACTCTAACATACTCTAACGTACTCTATTGTACTCTAACGTACTCTAACGTACTCTAACATACTCTAACATACTCTAACGTACTCTAACGTACTCTAACATACTCTAATGTACTCTAACGGACTCTAACATACTCTAACATACTCTAACGTACTCTAACATACTCTAACATACTCTAACATACTCTAATGTACTCTAACGTACTCTAACATACTTTAATGTACTCTAACGTACTCTAACATACTCTAACATACTCTAACATACTTTAACATACTCTAATGTACTCTAATGTTATCTAATGTACTCTGCAAATGTTAGCAGACGTGTTGGCAGAAAGTTCTATCACAGGGAGATGTTTCTAAATCAAAGGCATACTTCATCATAATTACATTTAATATACCCTGATAAATACAGTGTCACATTCATTAATGTCAGTAGCAACACATGAATGCTTACAGTGAAAGGCCTACACAACATTTCATAAGATAGGAACAAAAAAGGTAGAAATGTAATAGATGTGCATACTGTATGTATGAATACAACTTTACTCTGGACATTAAATATTATCATTCAAATGTTTTCACATTTTCAGTTGAACAATGTTCACCCAGTTGTGAATAACTGTAACATGCTGTAATTCTATAGAACTGTTCATGACTGTATTTGATTAGATTAGACACACAGCTTGGTCTATAAATGGCTACACTTATATACAGGACTGTCTCAGAAAATTAGAATATTGTGATGAAGTTCTTTATTTTCTGTAATGCAATTAAATAAACAAAAATGTCATGCATTCTGGATTCATTACAAATCAACTGAAATATTGCAAGCCTTTTATTCTTTTAATATTGCTGATTATGGCTTACAGCTTAAGAAAACTCAAATATCCTATCTCTAAATATTAGAATATCATGAAAAAGTATACTAGTAGGGTATTAAACAAATCACTTGAATTGTCTAATTAACTCGAAACACCTGCAAGGGTTTCCTGAGCCTTGACAAACACTCAGCTGTTATAAATCTTTTTTTTTACTTGGTCTGAGGAAATATTAAAATTTTATGAGATAGGATTTTAGAGTTTTCTTAAGCTGTAAGCCATAATCAGCAATATTAAAAGAATAAAAGGCTTGCAATAGTTCAGTTGATTTGTAATGAATCCAGAATGCATGACATTTTTGTTTTTTTAATTGCATTACAGAAAATAAAGAACTTTATCACAATATTCTAATTTTCTGAGACAGTCCTGTATATAACATTATTTGAATGTTTTAATAAATACTTTACATTGTTACAATACATTAGCACAACCAGTATATTTCAAATGTCACTCTATTAGAATATGAATCAATTGTGAATATTTTTTTAAAGGTTTTCGGGATCTGAAAGAACTTTATATTTCCTCGGCTCCAAATCTTCTTTTTTTTACTTCACACATGTATGACTCCAAAAAATATATGTACTTTACAATTTACAGGGATAATTTTAACAATTTGTACCACCTCATAAAAATGTACAAATGTGCATGTCGGTTCCCATCGTGGCTTTAAATGAGGGGTTTTAACGTTTCACTTCCATAGAGGTGCAGCGGTCCTCGGTTTGAATCCACAGGCCGGTTTCTGTCTTACCCTCTCACTGGGTGAGTGGTTATTAAGTCAAATTAAATAAATTAAACATACATCCTCTTTTTAACACCACAACGTTACAGAATTCACAGCATTTACAAAAACACAACATTTCAGAAAACTTGACATTTAAGAAACCAGAAGAGGTAGCTGCTATCTTTTTACATCCTTAAAGGTGCAATATGTAAGATGTGGACAGAGTTGTTGTTAAAAACATTAAAATAGTAAACTGACATTTACAACAGAATGTGAAGAGGTTAGAATAACCTGATGTCAAAGACGTCTGTGTTGCAGAGAAATCTGCTCAAATGAGCATGCGCAGCAGCTAGCCTCGACCTGTCTTGTAGTACCGCTTGTAGCCAGAGAGGCGATAGCGAGTCACTGTAGCGTCCAGTTTGTCTTCCGTAGTAGCGCTGCCTGAGCACTAGTCAATAATACATCAATGGTTCATCTACGTTTTATATTTGTTTCTTGGATTAAATCTGAAGGGGCAGACACGAGAGGACCGCGAGGCTACATCTCTGGCACATGGACCTTCAGACCCTGACCGTATCACAGTGACCACACGGCTCACGGGAACGATAGGCCGACGCCACACCGGGAGGTTATAAGTACGAGTTATTCTCTGAGTGTCAGCAGTTTGGTTGGATTTAGCGTGTTCTCGTCCTGCTGTTACTGAATAGTTGGCGGTTTGACATGTAACTGTAACTTGAGAGTGTATGGATGCAGTGGTCGACGTGCAATGCTGAACCGTAGTGCTCTGGTGCATCCGACCACACGGCGTATCTTAAATGCATTGAACTTCATGTTTATTCATCTTCTTAAAACACTGTAAGTGTTCTCAAGGAGTGAGTTGCCAAAGGGAATACATTAATGAGCAGCTAATCCACAGGGAAGAAGCTGATTGGTCGAGATGTTGATTCATCAGCCGTCAAACTTTCCAGATGAAACCGTTGTGATGAACCAACCAGCAGAGCATCAGATACACATGGTGAGCAACTATAATGCAAGAAGCCTCACATTCAGTATTCACTTACAAATGGCAGCTATAGTTTGGGGATTTAGGGAATATTATTGACAGAAGTTCAGTGAAAGTCATTGGGCGTCATCAAGAAACACAAATCGGTTCTCAAATGGCTTTTCCAGTGATTTAGTAGAACTTCCCACATTCACTAATTTTGTCGTATTTTGAATTGAAGAACATGTGAAATGTTTCTGCTGTTATTCATCCACTAAAATATTAATATTAATATCTCAAACTGCAAAACGAGAGACATATGGAACCATTTCCTCTTCATTAATGTTCCCTGTTCCTTGTCTAGCAGGTACCTCCATGTTGCTATTGATGGTGTTAAAATGATCCTTCTGGATCCATGAAATTAGGACCTCCATATGGGAAAGAAGGGGCAGGATCTTTGAAGGTTTAATTGGCTCATGAATTACGCTTAATTGCAATTCTCACACTCTCTTCATGTTTATGCTGGTCAGTTATCTTAAGTTAGGAGCGTTTCCTAAATCTAATGCGTCATGCTCGTTTGAGTCGTATGGTGGACTCAAACGAGGAAAAGAAAGTTCAGATGAGAATCCCAACATGTTGTTGCATGAGCTCCGGTCAGTGCCACATGGACAAGAAAGCTGATTCCAATGATATGAAGTGATTGGCTGCATTCAGTAGTGAATTACTTTGTATTAAGTCAGCTTATGTTCATTCTGTTACCTCACAAAGACAAATAACTACAGTACGCTGAGGAGAAAATATCACATTCACCAAAAAACCTTTGAGATATTATAACACATGTATCCCCGTATATATCACATGCTAAGGCAATTAGCAATAAATAAGAGGGCCTTTTAAGTAATCCAGTTTTGTGTTGTCACCTGGCTACCAAGAGGCCAGTTTATCAAAAAGTCTTCGTAGTTTAGAGAATCATCATAAAATCAGAAAACATCAGAACAGCACAGCAATACAAAAGCAGTGAAAAATACATGAGCTGAATATTATTGTTGGCCTCTTATCTCCAGATCATTACTAAGTGCTGGAGATAGATAACATGAATTCACTTCATCCAAAGATATTCATTTTTTTTCATCCACCTGCTTTATCAATGTGACCATAGAAACCCACACGGATTGTAATGTTCCTTAAGTTAACACATGAAGTGATTTAGGGCCACTGACCAAGCTGCCATCTTTGATGAGTTGGAAGTGAGAATGTGTTAAATATTCACATCACAATTAACGCTTTATGGAAATTCTGTTAAAATGTGGGCTCCATTTAAAAGGACATGACGTAAATATCTCGGTAGAGTAAAGACTCTGATGTTCGTGCAGCCTGTAACGCTCAGATGAAGACACATCGAGGTCATCAGGAGGAGCAGGCGTTGCCATGCTCGGTGGAGCTCGAGGGACGGTTCAGGTCGTCACTGAGGTCCAGACTGTGGAGGATATCAGATGGAGGGTCATCTTGCAATTCGACAGACATGTATTTCCCCCACACGGTGAATCCTACTGACTTTGGTGACGGTCCGACTTGGTATGCCTCGAGCGCCACCAGGAGGAGGACTTTATTTTGTGGTTTGGAGTGAAATATTTATCGACAACTCTGGGATCGATTATTATAAAGACCAGAACAACTAATGACATTCCCACCAGCCTCAGCCGTACTAGCTAATGTTTGCATAGCATAGCGTGATGGTGGACGTGGTAAATGTTAGCTGCTAAACATCGTCATCATGCTAAGACAAACATGTTAGCATGTTGGCATTAGCATTAAGCTAAAAGCGCCACTAAATGCAGCCTAGATCATTTGTTTTGAGATAACCAGCTTAAAGAATATGGCCAAAATGTGTCATTGTGACATACTAACAATTAAATGTAAAGAAATCTATCAATCGAGTATCTCACAACAATTAACCTTCTGTCAACCATCAGACTCAAGTACAAAAATGTACTTTTCACCTAGCAAAGCTGGCAGGAACAGCAGTAATGAGGAGCTTCTCAACAGTTAGGGAGGTTAAATAGACTGAGGGAACGAGCATCAGTCGTTTGAAAACAGCATTTCAATGACTATTTTCTTTGTTTGTACTTAATGAAGCGTTAATGAACATTCAAATTGCTGCATGGGGGGGAAAAGAAGAAAAGTCGAATCAATGCTCAATAAATCCCAAAGTCTCTAAGCTGAACGTGTTGTGGAACTGGCCCTTTGCAGAAGCAGACCTCCAGCACAACAGCACCCCTAGTGGCCCGGAGGTCTCTCAGCAGTAGACGGACCAGTAGATGAGGTTGAAAAAGATGTAGGAACCAGGGAAAAACATCCGGGAGTATTTATCAATGGCGTGCGTGTTCTGGATGATGTTGAGGGCGCGCAGGCTCTTCTTCCTTTTGGTGCTGGTGGACTCGCTGCTCACCGACAGGTGGACCACCATGTGTTCCGGCTTCTCCGGAACCCGGTGCAGCTCTTCCTGCTCCTCTTCTGGCACCATCGGCTCCTCGGTGTAGCCGGCCAGGCTGTTGGTGTCGGCCTCGCTGTAGGTGCCGTCCAACATGGTCGTGGTCCGCGTCTGAGAGATCCCGCAGGTGCAGGGCAGTGACTGGCAAGGAACAAACACACAATGTAATCATTACTGTGATCACGAGGTCAGGGTTCACAGAAGGAATCAGACTCATCAGGAGCCTGAGTTTGGTGATCCATGCTCAACAACTTCGTGATGTTGTTGTGGGGAGTGGTTCCTTTGCTGGTCGCTCCAAAACGCTGGTCCAGAACGAGAATTCTCAACAACTATAGGCAATAGAGTATAGTATAATATATTGCAATATTTGTAATGAATAGTCATGGTCCTCAGAGGATAATCCCATTTAACTGTGGAGATCTGACTAATAAAGGACAGCGTTCCTCTTGACGGACGCTGAAGTCATCGCTCCAACATTTTCGTCTATCGTGAGTATTCACTTAGTAACAACTAAAGGAAACTCTATGAACATATTTATATGAATATTCAAGGTCCCAACAGGGTCATCTTATTTCCTTTCACAAAGGTCAGCGTTTACTCTGGACTGATGCTTTATCGGACTCCAACACCTGGTCCAGAGACGCGTCACTGTCCCAAGAGGATACTCCCACCTGACCAGCCACCTGACCAGTCACCTGACCGGCCACCTGACCAGTCACCTGACCAGTCACCTGACCGGCCACCTGACCAGTCACCTGACCAGTCACCTGACCAGCCACCTGACCAGCCACCTGACCAGTCACCTGACCAGTCACCTGACCAGCCACCTGACCAGCCACCTGACCAGTCACCTGACCAGTCACCTGACCAGCCACCTGACCAGCCACCTGACCACTAAACCGCTGAAGGACTGCTCTGCTGGTAAAGCAGGAGCGGGATCCTCTCGTTCCTCGATGTTTCCACTGCATGTCCGGTTGCAGTTGCTTTTCTCTCACACAGCAGACAGCAGCGCTCAGGAACCGACCTGCGAGCGCTCCCGCTCCCGCTCCCGCTCGCGCAGCTTGCGCTCCCGGCGGTCCTGGGCGGTGGACAGGTAGTTGACGGCGGCGTACTCCAACACGGACAAGAAGACGAAGACGAAGCTGACCCACAGGTAGATGTCCACCGCCTTGATGTAGGACACCCGGGGCATGGAGGCGTTGACTCCGGTGATGATGGTGGACATGGTCAGCACCGTGGTGATGCCTGGACCCAAGAGACACAACCAGGACTTTTACTGCTGCACATGTTTGACGAGTTTCACTGGTGTAGACACCGTATCATATATATACATATACAGGACTGTCTCAGAAAATTAGAATATTGTGATGAAGTTCTTTATTTTCTGTAATGCAATTAAAAAAACAAAAATGTCATGCATTCTG
>NC_079398.1:5052287-5128082 GCF_029220125.1 Pseudoliparis swirei
AGTTGCAGAGAGGGTCAGCAGCTTCAAGTTCCTCGGCGCACATCTCCGAGGACCTCACATGGACCACGCACACCACTCACGTGGTGAAAAGGGCCCAACAACGCCTGTATTTCCTTAGGCGACTGAGGAAATTCAACATGGCCCCGCATCCTCAGAACATTCTACACCAGTACCATCGAGAGTGTTCTGACAGGTTGCATCACCGCCTGGTACGGGAACTGCACCGCCCTGGAGCGAGGGCACTACAGAGGGTGGTGCGGTCGGCACAGTACATCGCTGAAGTGAGCTTCCTCCATCCTGGACATATACACCAAGCGGTGCGTAGGCCAAACGGATGATGAAAGACAATAACCACCCGGCCACAAACTGTTCACCCTTCTACCGTCAGGCAGGCGATACCGCAGTATCAAGTGCCGCACAAACAGTCTGAGGACAGCTTCTTCAGTCAGGCCATCAGGCTGCTGAACAAGGACTGAGACCCTCATTAACACTACACACCAGAACATATTCTGTGAATATCTATGGCCATGGTGTATATTTTATTACATTGTTTATATATATATATATTGTATATATACATTGTATGTATATACATATATATATATATATAGTCTCAAAAAAGTGTATATTTTATTACATTGTTTTATATATATATATTGTCATGATGTATATTCTATTACACTGTTTTATATATATATTGTTAATACTTTCTTCTTTTTTGTGTGTGGATATTGTATAGTTTATTCTCATTCTTATTCTTTTTTTAGTCTGCTACTGCTGTCGGGTGTTTTGCACATAAGAATTTCACGAACCGATTATACTTGTATAAAAGGGGATGTGACAATAAAAACTTGAAACTTGAAACTTGAAACACGCCTCAAACAGCCCCCCCCCCCACAAGTCTGGAAAGAGTCCATCATAAAATGCATTTTGTTACATTATGTAACCATAAAATAAACATTTACTCACAGCTCTCGAGTTCCAGTGAGCAGGTCTGAGAGTCCAGAGGAAAGCGGCTGAAGTCCATGTTACAGGCTGCCGTCACCGTCACCCTGTTCACACAGGAAGTGAGAACACGAGGACACAGGAAGTGAGAACATGAGGACACAGGATGTGAGAACATGAGGACACAGGAAGTGAGAACACGAGGACACAGGAAGTGAGAACATGAGGACACAGGATGTGAGAACATGAGGACACAGGAAGTGAGAACATGAGGACACAGGAAGTGAGAACATGAGGACACAGGAAGTGAGAACACGAGGACACAGGAAGTGAGACATGATGACACAGGAAGTGAGGCATGAGGACACAGGAAGTGAGAACACGAGGACACAGGATGTGAGAACATGAGGACACAGGAAGTGAGAACATGAGGACACAGGAAGTGAGAACATGAGGACACAGGAAGTGAGAACACGAGGACACAGGAAGTGAGAACATGAGGACACAGGATGTGAGAACATGAGGACACAGGAAGTGAGAACATGAGGACACAGGAAGTGAGAACATGAGGACACAGGAAGTGAGAACACGAGGACACAGGAAGTGAGACATGAGGACACAGGAAGTGAGAACACGAGGACACAGGAAGTGAGAACATGAGGACACAGGAAGTGAGAACACGAGGACACAGGAAGTGAGACATGAGGACACAGGAAGTGAGAGCATGAGGACACAGGAAGTGAGAACATCAGGACACAGGAAGTGAGAACATGATGACACAGGAAGTGAGAACTTCAGGACACAGGAAGTGAGAACATGAGGACACAGGAAGTGAGAGCATGAGGACACAGGAAGTGAGAACTTCAGGACACAGGAAGTGAGAACATGAGGACACAGGAAGTGAGAACATGAGGACACAGGAAGTGAGAACATGAGGACACAGATCCACATGAGACATGAGGACACAGGAGGTGAGAACATGAGGACACAGGAAGTGAGACATGATGACACAGGAAGTGAGAACATGAGGACACAGGAAGTGAGACATGATGACACAGGAAGTGAGACATGAGGACACAGGAAGTGAGACATGAGGACTGAGCCTAGACCAGTCTGGCCTAGACCATGAGGACTGAGCCTAGACCAGTCTGGCCTAGACCATGAGGACTGGGCCTAGACCAGTCTGGTTCAGACCATGAGGACTGAGCCTAGACCATGAGGACTGAGCCTAGACCATGAGGTCTGACCATGAGGACTGAGCCTCAGACCATGAGGACTGAACCTAGACCAGTCTGGCCTAGACCATGAGGACTGAGCCTAGACCAGTCTGGTTCAGACCATGAGGACTGAGCCTAGACCAGTCTGGTTCAGTCCATGAGAACTGAGCCTAGACCAGTCTGGCCTAGACCATGAGGACTGAGCCTAGACCATGAGGACTGAGCCTAGACCATGAGGACTGAGCCTAGACCATGAGGACTGAGCCTAGACCAGTCTGGCCTAGACCATGAGGACTGAGCCTAGACCAGTCTGGTTCAGACCATGAGGACTGAGCCTAGACCAGTCTGGCCTAGACCATGAGGACTGAGCCTAGACCATGAGGACTGAGCCTAGACCATGAGGACTGAGCCTAGACCATGAGGACTGAGCCTAGACCAGTCTGGCCTAGACCATGAGGACTGAGCCTAGACCATGAGGACTGAGCCTAGACCAGTCTGGTTCAGACCATGAGGACTGAGCCTAGACCAGTCTGGCCTAGACCATGAGGACTGAACCTAGACCAGTCTGGTTCAGACCATGAGGACTGAACCTAGACCAGTCTGGTTAAGACCATGAGGACTGAGCCTAGACCAGTCTGGCCTAGACCATGAGGACTGAACCTAGACCAGTCTGGTTCAGACCATGAGGACTGAGCCTAGACCAGTCTGGCCTAGACCATGAGGACTGAACCTAGACCAGTCTGGTTCAGACCATGAGGACTGAACCTAGACCAGTCTGGCCTAGACCATGAGGACTGAACCTAGACCAGTCTGGTTCAGACCATGAGGACTGAACCTAGACCAGTCTGGTTAAGACCATGAGGACTGAGCCTAGACCAGTCTGGCCTAGACCATGAGGACTGAACCTAGACCAGTCTGGCCTAGACCATGAGGACTGAGCCTAGACCAGTCTGGTTCAGACCATGAGGACTGAGCCTAGACCAGTCTGGTTCAGACCATGAGGACTGAACCTAGACCAGTCTGGCCTAGACCATGAGGACTGAACCTAGACCAGTCTGGTTCAGACCATGAGGACTGAGCCTAGACCAGTCTGGTTCAGACCATGAGGACTGAGCCTAGACCAGTCTGGCCTAGACCATGAGGACTGAACCTAGACCAGTCAGGCCTAGACCATGAGGACTGAACCTAGACCAGTCTGGTTCAGACCATGAGGACTGAGCCTAGACCAGTCTGGCCTAGACCATGAGGACTGAACCTAGACCAGTCTGGCCTAGACCATGAGGACTGAACCTAGACCAGTCTGGTTCAGACCATGAGGACTGAGCCTAGACCAGTCTGGCCTAGACCATGAGGACTGAACCTAGACCAGTCTGGCCTAGACCATGAGGACTGAACCTAGACCAGTCTGGTTCAGACCATGAGGACTGAGCCTAGACCAGTCTGGCCTAGACCATGAGGACTGAACCTAGACCAGTCTGGTCCAGACCATGAGGACTGAAGTGGTTTCTGGTAAACTGGGTGAAGTGGTCTCTGGTGGACTGGGTGAAGTGGTCTCTGGTGGACTGGGTGAAGTGGTCTCTGGTAGACTGGGTGATGTGGTCTCTGGTGGACTGGGTGAAGTGGTCTCTGGTGGACTGGGTGAAGTGGTCTCTGGTGGACTGGGTGATGTGGTCTCTGGTGGACTGGGTGAAGTGGTCTCTGGTGGACTGGGTGAAGTGGTCTCTGGTGGACTGGGTGAAGTGGTCTCTGGTGGACTGGGTGATGTGGTCTCTGGTGGACTGGGTGAAGTGGTCTCTGGTGGACTGGGTGAAGTGGTCTCTGGTAGACTGGGTGATGTGGTCTCTGGTGGACTGGGTGATGTGGTCTCTGGTGGACTGGGTGAAGTGGTCTCTGGTGGACTGGGTGAAGTGGTCTCTGGTGGACTGGGTGAAGTGGTCTCTGGTGGACTGGGTGAAGTGGTCTCTGGTGGACTGGGTGAAGTGGTCTCTGGTGGACTGGGTGAAGTGGTCTCTGGTGGACTGGGTGAAGTGGTCTCTGGTGGACTGGGTGAAGTGGTCTCTGGTGGACTGGGTGAAGTGGTCTCTGGTGGACTGGATAAAGTGGTCTCTGGTGGACTGGGTGAAGTGGTCTCTGGTGGACTGGGTGATGTGGTCTCTGGTGGACTGGGTGATGTGGTCTCTGGTGGACTGGGTGAAGTGGTCTCTGGTGGACTGGGTGAAGTGGTCTCTGGTGGACTGGGTGAAGTGGTCTCTGGTGGACTGGGTGATGTGGTCTCTGGTGGACTGGGTGAAGTGGTCTCTGGTGGACTGGGTGATGTGGTCTCTGGTGGACTGGGTGATGTGGTCTCTGGTGGACTGGGTGATGTGGTCTCTGAGGAGACGAGTGGCTGAATTCTGGATGTATTGTAGTTGTTGGTGACTTTAGGTGATGAAGAGGAGGATGGGGGTTTAGCGGAGAGGAAGGGGGAGACGTGTGGATGTGGATACATTCAGGATTTTCTTACCATATCAACCTCAGAGATGCTGTCCAAGCTCTCCACCTGAACGTCCACTCCCACCGGGATGGCCGGGCCTGCCACCAGAAGCACATCATGAGCCAATAAATGAGAGTCAACTGTCCATAAAGTATTGAACGAAGAGTTCCTGACATCCAGTTTCCTTCTGCTGGAACTTGACTGCAGCTGAAGCTTCTGGACATCACCCTTATGCATTGGGTCATATATTTCCATTTCATTACATTTTCATCCGCTTAACCCGGGGTCGGGTCTCGGGGGCAGCAGACCAGCAGGCTGAGCCAGACTCACCCGCAACATGTTCCAGATCATTCTGGGGGAACCCGAGGCGTTCAGGCCAGCTGGGAGATAGAATCCCTCAGCGGGTCCTGGGTCTTCCCCGGGGTCTCTCATCTCCTTACTCTATCTCTAAGGCTCCGAGAGGAACATCATCTCCTTACTCTATCTCTAAGGCTCCTACAGAGGAACCTCATCTCCTTACTCTATCTCTAAGGCTCCTACAGAGGAAACTCATCTCCTTCCTCTATCTCTAAGGCTCCTAGAGGAACCTCATCTCCTTACTCTATCTCTAAGGCTCCTAGAGGAACCTCATCTCCTTCCTCTATCTCTAAGGCTCCTAGAGGAACCTCATCTCCTTACTCTATCTCTAAGGCTCCTACAGAGGAACCTCATCTCCTTACTCTATCTCTAAGGCTCCTACAGAGGAAACTCATCTCCTTACTCTATCTCTAAGGCTCCTACAGAGGAAACTCATCTCCTTCCTCTATCTCTAAGGCTCCTACAGAGGAAACTCATCTCCTTCCTCTATCTCTAAGGCTCCTACAGAGAAAACTCATCTTATATACAATCTTATATCATCAATATACAAATTATATATATATTTTTTTAGCTTGCGGCTCGCTGATTTCTGAGGTTAAATATAAACCATCTTAAAGGGCCAGTGTCTGTATCTTTAACAGTTTTGGACCTTTTCATTGTTATCTTTTTGGGGGAGGGGTCTATATATACGTCAGTTTCCCTCTGTGAAGTATTAATATAGTTTTGGGACCCAAATACAGCAAAGACGATTTTACTTTCTTCTTTTAAAGCATTGGTGAGAGCAATTACATTTAGCTCCACGTTTAACTCGCGGTGACATTTGGCCCAGTTCATCGGCTGCTGTGTGACTGAAGCATGAAGCAGGGATCACAGCACTTTGCATAAACCCACAGGAAGTGGAACAAGTGACCCAAAAAACAGATCTGGAATCTGTTCAAGAAGGACTTCAATGGAAAAGAGAAATCCAGGTATCAACTGTTCCCATGCCTTATTCTTAAAACCAACAGCTCTCAGCTTTTTAAAATAAAGATGTGTTCCTGGTACATGTCCTGGTTATTCTGCTTTACTGGATCCTCGTAGACGTTTCATATGCCTTGACTATCGCTGTCATGACCTCTGACCTCAACAGAAGGATAGCAGCCTTATGTGTGACCCGCTCACATAGCATCAGTCGGCGTGGACACACTTCATTCATTGAGATGAAGTGGCGGGAAGATTGCCAGGCGACTTTAACCACTTTGCATCACTTATCTATACAGTCCGTAATCCAACGAGATTACAGAGGCGCTGGATGATAGATTACAATCATCAGAGCTCTTGAGATGAGGGGACAGATCTCTGCGCTCGGGATTATTCCACTTAATGGGACAATGCCATCAAGTGTGTAGCACCTCTTGTGATAGGTCTTGCTGAGAGAGGACTCATCTCTGTCCTGGTCTTGTTAGACCTTAGTCCTGATAGAGGACTCATCTCTGTCCTGGTCTTGTTAGACCTTAGTGCTGATAGAGGACTCATCTCTGGACTGGTCTTGTTAGACCTTAGTCCTGATAGAGGACTCCTCTCTGTACTGGTCTTGTTAGACCTTAGTCCTGATAGAGGACTCATCTCTGTCCTGGTCTTGTTAGACCTTAGTGCTGATAGAGGACTCCTCTCTGTACTGGTCTTGTTAGACCTTAGTCCTGATAGAGGACTCATCTCTGTACTGGTCTTGTTAGACCTTAGTGCTGATAGAGGACTCATCGCTGTACTGGTCTTGTTAGACCTTAGTGCTGATAGAGGACTCCTCTCTGTACTGGTCTTGTTAGACCTTAGTCCTGATAGAGGACTCCTCTCTGTACTGGTCTAGTTAGACCTTAGTCCTGATAGAGGACTCCTCTCTGTACTGGTCCTGTTAGACCTTAGTGCTGATAGAGGACTCATCTCTGTACTGGTCTTGTTAGACCTTAGTCCTGATAGAGGACTCATCTCTGTACTGGTCTTGTTTGACCTTAGTGCTGATATGTAGTGACATAAACTCATGTTTACAATGTTTACTGAGGGAATACATCAAGAGAGAAGTAGAGTCCTCATATATACTTCTATACAACCAGAGGATTCACCCCCTGGTGGCCAGTACAGATAACGCAGCTTTAACACATGAAACATAGACTTCTATACAACCAGAGGAGATGCCTCCTGGTGGTCAGGAGAGAGAATGCAGCTTTAACACATGAAGCATAGACTTCTATACAACCAGAGGAGCCCCCTGGTGGTCAGGAGAGAGAATGCAGCTTTAACACATGAAGCATAGACTTCTATACGACCAGATGAGGCGCCCCCTGGTGGTCAGGAGAGAGAATGCAGCTTTAATAGATGAACCACTGGGCTTTCAGTTGACTAAAGCGTAAACTCGGCCATCCACGTCGTTATGAGACGGTCGTATTGATGTCGTATAAAGAGTCCGGAGCAGATGATGGACGGGTCAAACAAACACAGGACATTCACCCAGGTGAATGCTGTTCATGTCCCATGTGCAACCGTGAGCTTTATTTGGAGCACAGGGCCACTGACCCAGCGGCTGACATATCAGTTTTTATGGTTTCCTAAAAAATGCCACATTAGCCGCCATCATGCTTTCCCACACACAGGCGTTGAGTGTTCTGCCATCCTGGCCAATGCTGCGTCACGTCCTGGCACAGTATTGCCAACTGCCAACAGCACACAATAATATGTCGCTGTATTATTTTACGGACCAATATATTTGACCACTTGCAGACAGAAAAACATGTTCTAAATACAAAATGCATGTCCTGTTAATTGGTCCCGGAGACAGTTTGAGCCGACTGCTGCCTAGTTACAGACAACAGTGGGCTCTTTAGCGAATGAGAACACACTTTATTTCGGTACGGAGGAATTAAAGCTGCATTCATGTTTTGTTTTCTCCTCATCTTTTGGCAGAACTGACCAACAAGCTAAACATTCACACACATTCGGTAAATGATGGATTTAGACAGCTGGGATGTGTTTTAATTCATTTCAATTCAGTTTTTTTGTATAGCCCAGAATCACAAATAAAAAATGTGCCTCGAAGCGCTTTACAATTTTCGATCCTCCTGAGAAGATATCTGTCTCTTACGATGTTCATGCAAAACATTCTGACTCTCAAACTGATTTTGGTTTCACATGAACCGGGTCTCCTGAGTACAGGTGAGGTTGACCCGCTCTACTTCTCCTCTTATACGTCAGTCGCTCTCACCGCCTCACACTAATGCGGATGGGTTTACATCGGAGTCATTAGAAAGCCCACTGAGGCCCCTTTATACACGTGAATCCATAATGTGCGTAATCGCCCGACCACTTTCTTTGTTTGCTCGACGTAGTTAGTGTGATTTAAAGATTAAAAGGAAATCACAAATGACGTAGAATCACAACAGCCACAAGTCGAGATCCGCTGCAGCCAATGAGAGCCAAGCGGAGCGAGACGTCACGAATAATACGAGCGGGCTGAATTTATTTGATGTAACACATTTCTACTTTGTAACTAAATATTTGTAATCTAATGCTGCGTTCACAGCTGCACAGCGCTTAACTCACGTGAGTGTTTCTACCGACCCACTCTCATTGAATCCAGCAGGTTGCTAGGTAGAGGATATATTTAAGTAATAGGCAGCACAAAACAACCCAACCTGACCTCGCGACCTCCAGTAAATCCTCAACACCGCTAAGCCACCACTCATTCTGAAAAGCACACAGTGGCTTTGGGTGACGGTCACTCCGAGTCGCTCCGAGCCATGCATCAGACGCTCTGGACGCCGGCGGTCTCCCTCGTTCCTTTCCACATGGATTAACAAGTTTAACGTGCTATTTCACCCAGGATTAAGAGCAATATTACACCGCACACGTTGGCCACACTCACCCGCCGCTATCCACGCAAAGACTTTGATCCAGACCTTTTCGGTTGTGTATTTCTCCGACGATGTAAATGTAAAGAAGGACTGCAGTGGACGCAGTGTCTGCTCTTCAGTCCCACTCATGGTGAGATCAACCACTGCATTACACACTGGGGATGTAAGATTTGAAGCCATCTGCGTTTAGCTAGCAGGGCGGTGCTGATCACAGATGGTTCATCATGGGTTGCATTATGGGAAATGTTGGATCCAGTGTATTGGAGACATTGCCCATAGCAGTCTGTATCTCAGGACGTACCATAACCAGAACACATTTCTTGGAAGTTCGACAGCTATAAGTTTCGGCCGTCTTTCTTTTCATTATGTTCCAGTGCTTTTGGTGCTGTGACAAGTCAAGTGTATTTTGGAGGTTTGTCCTGTCAGCTCATTGGGTCGACATGTTGGTCCATGGAAAGCTTTCTTAGAAAGCCTGGTTGTCCATGAAGAGGCATTGTGTTAACCACCAAAGTCTTTCTCAGAAAACCTTGATGGTTTAAAGAAAGCTTTCCTAACTCTTGTTAGTCCAAGCTAAGAGTCATGTAAAAGTTCAACCTGATAATGGGGTTGTGTTATGACTGGGAAGGTACCGCATTGATCCCAACCCACACGCCCTGTGACACAAACTCATGTTTATATCGACGACTCACAAGAGCAGAACAGAAGTTACCCATCAAGTTACAGGCCAGAGGAGAGACACCCCACAGACACCCAGATCCAGGTACCTGTGCCACAGGCTACTGCCGCCTTAGGGGGCGGGGCCAGCGGCACTGGAACAGCACAAATCAGGAGGATGCGACGAGCACGCCATGACCACCTGAGGCGTGTTTCTACCACCTGAACCGTTGGCGGACCTTGTAATGCGCCGTTCTTATCGTAGAGCCCCTTTGGCTGGCTCGATGGTGTTTTGAGCCCTCACCGGCGCCTTCCAGGCAGCCGCTGCCTGGAAGGGCGCGGGTGGTGGTCCGCCCCCAAAACTCTGATCCAATCAATGCGCCCCTTGGAGCGCGACTTGGGCGCAACTTTTTGGGCGCTTTTGCATTTGCATATTCAAATTTGGAGCTTATTGAGGCCAAACCACTTGGGCGCATTTGAGCGATTGCCAACCAACCAAATTCAAAAATTTGTTTCTACGTTTTTGGCTATTAATGTTGTGGTAATGTTATTTCAGCCTGCTGGCTAGCAGATAGATGATGAGAATCTTGGCTTGGTACTTATCATTTCTACCTGATCTAAGCTGCTAAATCTGTTAAAAGTAAGAGTAAAAACATTAAAGTAAAATTACTTATTGCAGATGTATTTTTCAGGCTGCTTTGGAATAAGGATACCTCTCTGAGCAGCCACCAGTTTTGATAAACTCTGAGCGCATCAGGGAGTAGTTGACTGCCAGGGCTGCCTGGTCGTTGTAAGGCATCTAGACGGACATTAAGAGGGGCTGACTCCTCCCGGCACTAACACTGGTTAGCTTCAGCAGCAAGGCAGCATGGGATGCCTGCACTTGATGTTGAGACTGGTTGACTTCCAGGCTGCTTTGGAATAAGGATACCTCTGAGAGGCAGCACCAGTTTTGGATAACTCTGAGGCATCATAGGTAGTGTTGACTACTTTATATCAAATAATAACTTTTTAAGACTTTAAAGACTACTTTATATCAATAAAGAACTTCAGAAAAGCTCAAACTAACATTACACCCAGTGTCAATAAGTGTTTCATTGTCACTCCCATTTTGTTAAAAGGAAGCCAGGAGGACCTCTCGTCGTGTGCTCTGGCTGCCAAGAGCATCGAATTTAAAGAAGTGGCTGCTGCCGCATCAGACCCCACTGCCTGGCAGAGGGAGAGAGTTCAAGTAGTAATTTTCAAATACATCCCAGACAACAGCTCCAGCACTCGCCAACCAGGTGAGGTCAAATGAGCACTTGACCTCCCTCACGCACACTTGGGGCCAGGAATGTTGACACACACATTGAAAATATTAAATTTGTTGTTTGTTGTGTTCATTAATAATTACAGATCCGACATGTAGGCATGTGGATTAAGGCAAATAGTCATGGTAACACAATAACATTAATTTTTTTTTTAAATGTACACAGTAAAATGGTAAAACAAAATTTCACCGCAAACAGCTTAGTTTACTAAGCACGAGGATGGCACTGAATTTAATACACTATAAATATTATCTAAATATTTTATTGGGGCAGGGAAAGACTAATTCTGCAGGTTCGCTGTCTCGCCTGCGCTAAATGTTACGTGATGGACAGTTTGTATCTTTGTGGTCTGTCTTTGAATAGTTTGCAATCAGGTGGAGCAGTCCTTGTTTCAACAATATTATTGATTTCATCTTCTTTACATACAGTACAGTATTGTACACATGTAATGTCTGTACATAGCCCTTCTGTCTTTACTGCCATCCCAACAGATGTTCCTATAACCCAAAACTGTGATGGGCTCTTTGAGATTAGAGTGAAAATACTAGTAGGTCGAAACTCAGTATTTTGGTGAAATTGGGTTTTGATTCAATTATTATTCTATAACATGTCTATCATCCCTAAACATATCTACTTGTTTTCATTAATTGTTAAATGTGCTTTATTCAACCAGCCAGTCTATTTAGAATTTAAAGTTGTTTTGTCAAAATTCTATTCCATGAAATCTAACTGATCAGCTGACTTTGGGCAATCATAACATTTGAAACAGACAAATAATGAAAACATATTTGAAACAAGCTTGAAGTCAGCTTCAAGGTCAAATTTCACCATGTGACTGGTTTTCCCAGATCCCATCACAAATGGTCTCAGCACTGTTACTACCACACTACCACTAAAAATATAAACCTGTCTTGAAGAAACCTATGCTGAGCATGTCCTCAAAAGGCTGTGGACATTCTGAAATGCCGGCTGGGATGGGGCGAGCAGCAGGGCCGGATGGGGCAGGAAGGGTGGATGGAGCAGCAGGGCTAGATGGGGTTGGGGCTGGGGCGAGGCTCCACCAACCAGTGGTGACTGGTGGAAAATTACATCTTTGCAGATGGTCCTATAAAGTAACAAGAAGTAACCAAATTTGCTATATGAGGAGATGAACTACAGATGGCAAGATAAAGAATAACTTTGACACCTGCATCCATCCTACTGTATAAAGACATTGCAAGGAACTAATAAGTATTTTTGGGAATTATTGAAGTCATTGTTAAATGTCAGTGTGTGAAAGAGACTTTTTAGTCATTAAAGTAGGTCTAGGTTGAACCTTCCTGGGCGCCATTTCTTCATGAACTGAAAGAGAAGGCAATATGAGTGTGATTAGTATTATCACATAATGTTAAATAATCTGGCAGATTTATTCAATAGGCCTATCTGTATGAGGAGGCATGAGGACAATTTAACTAAGGGATATCAGTCTACAGTCAACCAGTCTCAACATCAAGTGCCTCACAGGCATCCAAAGCTAATTGGCTGCCTGAGAGCTAACCAGTGTTAGTCAGCCCTCTTAATGTCCGTCTAGATGCCTTACAGGTATCTAAAACCAACTGGATGCCTGTGAGTTAACCTGTATACCAACGACTAGGCAGCCTGGCAGTCAACACTACCTATGATGCCTCAGAGTTATCCAAAACTGGTGGCTGCCTCAGAGGTATCCTTATTCCAAAGCAGCCTGGAAGTCAACCAGTCTCAACGTCAAGTGCCTCACAGGCATCATTTGAAAGATAACCACTAACCATTAACAATCACTCAAATACAGTGATTAATCTGCAGTAATTAATCTTACTTTGTTACCTAATGTTTTAACCAGATTTAGCTCGCTAGCAGGTAGAAATGACATTACCACAGCTAAGATTAGCATCATCTATCTGCTAGCTAGCAGGTTGAAATAACATTACCACAACATTAGCCGCCCAAAATAAAGTGGATTTGAATATCGCTCCGCCCAAGTGGGGTAGCGCATTGATTGGATCAGAGTTTTGGGGCCGCCTTCCAGGCAGCGGCTGCCTCCTTTGGCTGCAGCATGCTAGTGTAGTTAGCCTGGTTAGCATGGCTCCTCAAGGTCAAGGGAGCAGGATGTGTTTCGGACCGATCCCCCGAGTGTCTCATGGTGGAAGGAGACAGAAACCGCCTCAGAGCGTTCAGATGGCCTTCCACTGCAGAGCCACCTGAGCCCCAGTAATGACCGGCGCTGACGGGCGTCCTGCTGCAGGAGAGTGTGTCGTACACAACAAAGAAATACCGTTATTATTCATGGTTAAAGTGCTTCAGCCCCGCAGCGATGCGCCTTCACGATCGGTACCGGCTCTGTCCGAAGAAGCACAAGAGGCACTTCAGGGATTATCGACCGCCTTAATATGGTCATTACATCACAGATATAGTCGAGAATAACTTCAAACTTCAGCAAACACAAACCGTCCAGCCTGTGGGTCTATTGGTGGATGAACGAGGGCCAAGCCAAGCAATAAAAACCTGAACGAGCTGTTCCTTTATGAGCCAACCAACATCGATATTGCCCAACATCATGATTGAGTTGGCCATGGGGCGGAGGGGTGGGCAGCGTTGGGGTGTTTTCAATGTTCAGCATCATTATTCGAAGCCAGTATTTTACTGATGTGTTTTGATGGAAAAAGCACGTTAAAGCATTATTCAATAGAGGAGGAGCTAAGGGTATAAACACATCTGGAGGGGGGGGGGGGCAGAGCTCTCTAGGGAAAAGGGATGGAGTATGAGCCTCTTTATACTAATGCCACGAGAGCCGTGTGTCCTGGGCCTCGGTGGGCCTGTTTGGAGTCTCCACGGTGACCTCCTGCCACCGGCGAGTGTCGAGCGACACACAGACGGCTCAACAGAATCACAAGAGACACACACTTCTCCTGGGCTGCACGGCGGTGTAGTGGCTACCGCTGTCGCCTCACAGCGAGAGGGCGTGGGTTCAATTCCCGGTGTGGGCGGTCCTTCTGTGTGGAGCACGTTCTCCCCGTGGCAGTGTGGGTTCCCTCCGGGTTCTCCGGCTTCCTCCCAAAGACATGCAGCAGGTTAACTGACCTCTAAATGTCCCGTAGGTGTGAATGTGAGTGGTTGTCTGTCTCTATGTGGGCCCTGGATGACCTCTGACCTGTCCAGGTGACCCTGCCTTCGCCCTATGACAGCTGGGGTCGGCTCCAGCGCGACCCTGATGAGGATGAGCGGTATGGATGATGATAATGGAAACACTTCTTAGCAGATCAACACAGAGCCAGAAGTATATAGTCTGAAGTATTACAATTCTTATTTTTACTCGTGCCATGAATATAGCGTATCCTACTTCAGGATGGAGTCCGATCCCCAAAGAGACTTTGAACTATTCAATATGCAAATGTGAATAAATGATTGTTAAACTCTAAATACTCGTCTCTCCTGATTGAAATGTGATTGAAACATTTCCCAGAGCTTTTGACCACATCAGTGGAGGTGAGGTCGAGTCCAGCAGGGCCTTCCTCCGTAGAGACGGCAGGAGAGCGCCGCCCACCCACCTGTGAACGCCGGCCGCATGGTGAAGTCGTGCTCGTCCACTTTGAGCAGGTTCTCCGTCTTTGTCTTGCGAGCTTTGGTCACATCTGGAGGCTTCTTCACCAAGGAGCTGGAGGAGAGGAGACCGGTGTTAGAGGCTCACAGCGGAGCATACCGATCGAGTCTGAGGCCACGGCTGAAAACAACAACCGCATCAACGGATCATTTATTTACAAGCTGTTTCTTTTCTTCTCACCTCGGTAAAAATCTCTTTTCCACTCAAGCCTACGATCCAGAAATCCCATAAAGTGTCAACGGCTGAGAGCTCACAGAAACTAATCATCGTTTCACGGAAGAGAGTTAGACATGTTGACGTCCACCACGCGGCGGCTGAACGCCGTGACACGCGTCAGTGGTGGCTCGACGTGGCTCCGCCCACATGGGATCGCCCGCGTCTCCTCACCTCTTGGTGCAGTTTGTGCTTCGTGTCACAATAATTAATGTGATGAATATTCACTCACGGCTCAGGCTGTGATCTGATGTATGAATAAACAACATAAATGAGAGAGAATGCAGCTTTAACACATGAAGCAGAGACTTTTATACAACTAGAGTAGTCGCCCCCTGGTGGTCAGGAGAGAGAATGCAGCTTTAACACATGAAGCATCGACTTCT
The DNA here is from genome assembly GCF_029220125.1 of Pseudoliparis swirei. Classification (NCBI taxonomy): domain Eukaryota; kingdom Metazoa; phylum Chordata; class Actinopteri; order Perciformes; family Liparidae; genus Pseudoliparis; species Pseudoliparis swirei. The sequence continues at coordinate 5,067,343 of NC_079398.1, forward strand.
ATACAACCAGAGGAGTCGCCCCCTGGTGGTCAGGAGGGAGAATGCAGCTTCAACACATGAAGCATAGACTTCTATACAACCAGAGGAGTCGCCCCCTGGTGGTCAGGAGAGAGAATGCAGCTTTAACACATGAAGCATAGACTTCTATACAACCAGAGGAGTCGCCCCCTGGTGGTCAGAAGAGAGAATGCAGCTTTAACACATGAAGCATCGACTTCTATACAACCAGAGGAGTCGCCCCCTGGTGGTCAGGAGGGAGAATGCAGCTTCAACACATGAAGCATAGACTTCTATACAACCAGAGGAGTCGCCCCCTGGTGGTCAGGAGAGAGAATGCAGCTTTAACACACGAAGCAGAGACTTCTATACAACCAGAGGAGTCGCTCCATGGCGGTCAGGAGAGAGAATGCAGCTTTAAGGCTCGTCATTATTGGTTTCTCTTCTCAGAAACAGGGGGATGCTGCCAGAATGCACAACATGTTTATGAGCATGCACCAAATCCAGAACCTTCCCCAAAATGCTCCCGTCGCCTGAGCTTGACCCACATGCTGGACGACAGAACACACGTCCACCTTCCTGCTAAAAGCCGTGACTATTTCTGTCATTCGCTGCAACAGGAACACTGATGAGGAGATCCCAGATCCTCTGGATGCTACAAGTTTCCCTGAACTCAGCATCAAAACTGATTCACCTTGAAAAGGACTCGAGCACCGTGCGTGTGTGCTGCCCAGGCACAAGGACTCACACGGCTATCACACGCACAACAATAGGAATCACACAAGAAGACTCGGATCAGACTTCAGGGGGAACATCATGTGACGTGACAGTGGACATGAGATGAGAAACCAAAGCTGACTGCAGGGAGGAGCTGCAGCAGATCAGAGTCAACGCACTAAACTACGTTGAGAGGGTTTTCTACCAGAATGCGGGCGGAACGCGAAAAGTGAAAAAACACGTGAAAATCCACGATGTGACGAGGTTAAGTTCAGTAGAACACGTCATGGTTCCGCTTAACATCTCTGTTACATGATGAAGTCAATGTGGACACACAGGACTCAAACACAGGTCTCCTGGGAGACGGTCAGGAGAGAGAATGCAGCTTTAACACATGAAGCATGGACTTCTATACAACCAGAGGAGTCGCCCCCTGGTGGTCAGGAGAGAGAATGCAGGTTTAAGGTTCTTCATTAGGAAGCAACTCAGGGTTAAGTGCCTTGCTCGAGGATACATGGAATAGGGCGGGGTTTGAACCTCCAACCCCCTGATTGGAAGACAGACCTGCTGACCACTGACCCTCAGACACAGCTGGACCTCAAAGTCCTCCACCAGTGTGTGTGTGTGTATGTGTGTGTGTGTGTGTGTGTGTGTGTTGACTTCTGTTGTCTTTCATTGGGATAAAAAAAAAATTATATTCACAATTAAAGAACATGTCAATCATTCCCAATGACACGTGATCCGTCTTCAAACCATCACGTGTGCACCGATCAGGCCAATAATCACAAATCGATCGAGCCGCGCGTCCTGAGCGCGCACACGCGGCGCTTCCACTCACGTGCCAAGCTTCTGGGTCTCCGCGGTGCCGGTCCATCTCCGCACGCGGTGGCCGTGCTGGCGGCACTCCCCGGTCAGCACCAGGCACAGCAGCAGCAGCAGCGGTCTGCTCACGTCGGGCATGTTGGCGGCGCGGATCCACAGGTGAGTCCCTGAACGCCCCTCGGCCGGCAGCGCATGGCCTCTCAGCAGCTGGACGCGTCCTCGGTCATGGCGGCGCTCGCTCTGCCGCGCGGCGGAACGCGCCGTGTGCGCGAGGCGCTGCGCACTGTGCGCACTTCTCCTCAGGAGAGAGAGAGAAAGAGAGAGAGGGAGAGGGAGAGAGAGAGGGAGAGGGGGGGGGGAGAGAGAGAGAGGGGGAGAGACTGAACATCTGTAACCTGGGAGGGAAACACGCACATACACACACACACACACGCACACACACACACACATACACACACACACACACACACACACACACACACACACACACACACACACACACACACACACACACACACACGCACACACACGGATTATGTGCCGCCTGGCATGACACAACAAGAGAGGCAGATTATTTCTCCCTCTTGTAAATAAAAACCTGATCCTGGAATCCCGTCCCGCTGAACATCTTCATGACGTCATCACACACATTTAAATGTGTGGACACACACACACACACACACACATGCAAACAGACCCACAAACATGCACACGCACACACACAAATACACACCACACTACACTCACACACACTCAGACACACACAGACACACACACTCACCCCCCCACAAATGCCCACACACACACACACACACACACACACACACACACACACACACACACACACACACACACACACACACACACACACACACACACACACACACACACACCCACAGGGTAAAGACAGGATGACATTATAATAGGAGGTTTTATTGGAGGTGAACAACAATAAAAGCTGCAATCCATTTGTCTGTGAAGGTTTTGCCTTCAGGCCGTCGCACACCTCCACCTTTACACACCTCCACCTGTACACACCTCCACCTTTACACACCTTTACACACCTCCACAGAACACGCACCGTGTCGCCGTAGGAAGCTCGATGGAAACCAAAGAGCATCTTTGTGTCCATGTTCTGAATCATCCATTGTTTCGTGCTTCTTTAGATGGTGCCATTGTTCTGACAGCCCATTATTAAAAGATCCCAGCAGTCCAAAAATGTCCTCTTGAACTGAAAGCCCCAAATGGAGGAGCCATTGTTCCCAAAACATAATCTCCCAATAAGCATAAACACCTGGCAATTTATGAAGCAAAGTGATGGTCGCAAGATATGCCCGCCTGCCTCTTCTTACCCCAACCAGCCCCACCTCTAAAGCCTGAGTGGAATCCACCGAGGAACACATCGAGCGATGAGGGCGGGGCGATGACGTCGTTCTGAGCCATGTGCCTGTTAGTGCAGGGGACTCTCATCCAGCTGCTGGTGTTTGCAGGTGGTGTTTTGGGGTTTCCGGTCCATTGGGAAATCTTTTAGATCATCGGCAGATGGAAAAATGGGCATTGGGACCAATGGGACTTTCCTGTAGGTCGGAATTGCTGAGAAACTTATCGGACCCGACTTGATCCATGCAATCCTCCACAGGGAAGTGGAAGGGGTTGTGAGGGTGGCCGGGGAGGTCTGAACAGAATGTGGGAGCGTGAGGATCTGATTCCCCTCATCGCTCCTCCTCCACTCAACCAGCCGCTGTGGTCCGGCTGGTTGGGATGTGATGAACGATGTAAACCTCTCTGGTTTGGCATCTTCATATTGAAACAGGATGAACCTCCTGGTTAATTCAGCTGCAAAGCTCCCGGTGCCTCCCGCAGCCGCCTCGTGATGCTCACCGGTTGAGTCATAACCAGAGTCTCTCTGGACAGAACTCACTGGAACATTCATATTGATGATTCATGCGAGCCTTTGATTCACAGACAAAAAAACAAACCTCTAACCGATGGCACCCGTCTGATCACAAAGTTATAATCTGATGTGAGTGCCAAGCGACTCCGGTTCCGTCTCCAGACTAGAAATCATGCGTGTTTGGTATTATTGTATCTTCACTTAAACACGATGGCGTTCAGGGAGCGGCTGTAAAACCACGTTCTGATGTCTGAGGACACGGATCCACTTCATCCTCTCCTGTGAACCCGAGGCTCAGTTCTAGGCCACTGTGTAGATACAACTCCTCCTGTGTCATCATACCTGATCGCACCCACCAAGTGAAGCACTTCATCTTCGTCTCTTGCAGTGGTCCTGAGTACAATGCTTTCCTCTCGGCTCTCTCTGCTGCGCTGCGTGTCCAGTGGTCGGCCCTGGCCTCTCATCTCTGCACACGCGTTCTGCCACTGCAGTAGAATTCTACTTAAAAAGCAGTCGCCTTTTCTCACTGTTCCCACTCAGAGGGAAAATGAAATATTTTTCTTCTTCTTCTCTTTTCTTCATCTTACCCATGAACTATGAAATGGAATTGTATTATTCTGCCGTGCTTTATAGTTTTTAAAGCATTGAGTCCATGACGATGTTTACAGGCACACCTTTAGTTCTCAATTCTGGATTTATGTAAAAAGTCACATTTCGTTTGGACGTTCTGAATTGGGCCGATTCCAAATTGAGCATTTACGTTGATAAAGACGTATTTGATGATATTTGTGTTTTAGGAGCATTCTCTGGTACTGTAAACAGCACATTCTGAATATGAGTCTCACTTTCCTGGTGCCCACCTGCTCTGTGTCCACCAACCTGCCGATCGCTGCAGTGGAGACGCATGCCCACAGGCGGCATGCAAACGGGAACATCACTTCTTTTAGAATAATTAGGAATATAGTCTTTTTCGGATTATGTGTAATATTTGTGGCGTGTGAACAAAGAGCCTTTCTGTTTGAGATGCCCCGAGTCTGCAGGCGAAGGTCATTTAATGTTGCACGCCAGACATGATCATTCAATTCAATTCAGTTTATTTGTAGAGCCCATTTTCACAAATTACTAATGTGCCTCAGATTGCTTTACAATCTGTACACATAGACATCCCTGACCTTTGACCTCACATGGGATCAGGAACAACTCCCAAACAACCCTTCAGGTGAGAAAGGTCAGACCCCTTGAGGAGAGAACAGAGGAGGATTTCTCCAAAAGGTGAAGCTGGTGCTGCTTGACCAAAGAGATCCGATCCTCCGGGTTCAAACATGGCGTCTTAAAGTCATAAAATCTCATTTCCTGTGTAAAATAAACGACATTATTAATTATGAAACAGAAACAAACTTTACACTTTATAAATGAATACTGGCGTTGTTCCCTATGATCTCAGGGGTTTTAAAATGTAAATTGAATAGAATTACAGCCAAATATTTTAAAAGAAAGTCTAAAGCAATCAAATGTTTTCTTCACCTCAGAAGTCCGATGAGTTGGTAGAGTTCAGAGGACGAGTCCATCTCATCTCCAGGAGAGCCAACTCTAAGACATGGCACCGCTGTTGCAGCGACCGCGTTACCACGGCAACGGCCAAGGCTTTGAAGTATTGGAGTATGTAAAAGGTTACCATGACATTGAGCGGCCCAAACTATAAATACGACTTGAGGTAAGCAAACTCAACTTTGTAGCTTCTGAAACAACCAATGAGGGGAAGCTGCTGATCCACGAGCAGCTGATCAATACGTCCCTCAGCAATGACTTCGGACTCGCAGCCCATCCTGCATTGGAATCAGAGTTCATCAGAATGTTCTCAGACCTGGGAGCTTCTGAAAGTCTGTTTGCCCTCCATTCAAATCTTCACCCCGACGACGAAACACAGAACCTACACTTAGATTTCAGGATCACACATCCATCTTTGATGCGTCATCGTTTGGTTTCAGTCGCGATAGAAAGGTCGCGGGTCAACATCTACCGTCAACAAAAGGAGCCATGTCAAAAGGAGCCATGTGGCTCCTCAGAGGGGCCCCACTTACCCATGAGGCTCCTCAGAGGGCCCCACTTACCCATGAGGCTCCTCAGAGGGGCCCACTTACCCCCCCAGTCCAAAGACAAGCAGCTCAATGGGCTGCTGTGTCTCTCACTGCTTGTCGGTGTCAAAGTGCTTCTCTTGTCACCAGGAGGTGGATACATATTGCCCATGCTCCTTTATTAATGAATGCAGCTTTGCACAAATATGCAATTGTCTACTTAAATTCACCTCACGCCTTGACAGCCCTTGCAGCTAATTGCTGTGGTAATTGGGGGGAACAAATGGGAAAAGAGAGCAATGGTTATTGTGGATTAAGAGTGTATGAGCACAGAGCAGCCCTGGAGTTCCTCTCATGCTTTCCTTTTCTCCCCAGGACTTTGGTGTCATTTCCTCTCGACGTCTCTGATCCTCTTCTGTTAGCTTGGTCTGCAACGGACTGACTTGTTCCTCTGGATTGTCGTCGCCCTCTGGTCAGATAGTTGTGAGACAGAAAGGTTTTGCTGGTCCAGATCCTGTGCTTGGCAATGACTGGATGTCGACTTCTTTCATGGATGTTTGCACATGATTGGCCTCAGATTGTCTTTTTCTACGTATTTGAATTGCTCATCGTTATATATTGTTATATATTTTCTATTCATTGACTGACTTCCGGCTCACCTTATTGTGAGTCTGGTATATGCCTCGGTTTGAACGATATTCTTTTCTCATTCATCACGACGTCTTGGTTAAGACCTGCGGAAGTGACCCGAACTATTCTATTTTACCATCAGCTCTCATGACATATTATTTGTACTATAATCGATGATTGACTCTCTTAATATATATATATATATATTAAGAGAGTCAATCGTATATATATATATTTATATATATATATATTTCTTTCTTTTGAGTCTCTAGGTTTTCTTTTAAATACCCATAGGCCGGTTTAGCAGAAAACTGAGCCGAGTCAAGAATGATTCAATTCAATTCAATTCAGTTTATTTGTATATTACAAATTTGTCCCGGAGTGCTTTACAATCTGTACATAGACATCAATAACCCTTCAGGGGAAAAAAGGAAGAAACCTGCAGGAGAGCAACACTAGGATGGACAGATGCAATAGATGTAATGTGTACAGAAGAAATACATTCAATGAATATGACAGAGTGTATGAATAGTTCGAGAAAGCAGAGTTGCTATAAGCCTATAGCAGCATATCAAGAGGAAGGTCTTAAGTCTACTCTTAAACGAGGTGACTGTGTCTGCCTCCCGGACTGAAGGTGGACCAATCAAGGCTTTGTAGGTTAAGTCTGGATCAACTGGAGGGACCTAAGAGATTTATTAGAGCAGCCTGATAATAATCCAGTCTCGAAGTAACGAACGCGTGAACCAATTTTTCTGCATCTTTTTGAGACAAGATGTGCCTGATTTTTGAAATATTACGTAGATGAAAGATGAGAGCTTCTTTTATTTATAAAGAAAGGTAATACAATACAATAGATTACACATCTTCGCTGCGCCTCCATTTCTGCTTTAGAAACAGATAAATGACGTGTTGTTTTGCGGTGTTTCTCTAAATATGCTGAGTAGCTAGATTTGAATGTCTCTGATGACCTCGCTCCTGTTTCCGGGCAGAACGCCATTTGTTTGTTTTTATGCTCGCTGCCTTTTAATTCAAAGTCAGCTTTGATTCAAAAGTTCAATGTCGACGGGGCTCTTAATCAGAAGGCTCTCTCTGGCAATGGATGTATTTGATCACTTAAAGGACTTGTCGGCGTATCCTCGTGACATTGAGATGAAACGAGCAAAACCAAATGTCGCTCTTTAAAGAGGCAGAGTTCAATTCAGTTCAGTTTATTTTGTACAGCCCAAAATCACAAATCACAACCTCCCCTCGGAGGGCTTAACAATCTGTACACATACGACATCCCTGACCTTTGACCTCACATCATATCAGGAACAACTCAAAGAGAAACAAGAACAAACTTTTCAGGGTAAAAGAGGTAAGAAACCTTGAGAGCAACAGAGAAGGATCTCTCTGCATGGACAGAATAATATGTCATGTGACCAGAATGAAGTGTTACAGAGTGACAACACATTCAATGAGGATGACAGGAATGACGAGTGAATGGTAGTCGGAGAAGAAGTAGAGTTAGTAATGTGAAACGAAGAGAACACGTTCGTCCACAAGGAGTTGTGAAGAAAAGAGTCGAAGGACAAACACAAGATCTCAGAGACGGCAGATCGTCAGCTTACAGCGAAAGAAGCAAGGTCTTCGTATCTCTTCAAGTCAGCTGCTCCCATCGACCACAACCTCAGGGTTTTATTTCAGGACAACTTGTATTTAGAGTTGTGTGGACGCTGAGAGGAGAACTCCGCGAGGCGCCCTAAATTCACTTATTGATCGTGAACACCAAACGTGGCTGTGGTAGTACGCACAGCTGTGGAGCTCTGAGCTCGTGGAGGACGACATCTGTGACTCTCTGCAGATGCTGCACGAGCGTCACAAACACGCTCAACGCGCTGTTGGCTGCATCATCCTCTGAAACACCAGAGGGAGTAAAAATAACATCAACTGCAAAGAAGCAGGACGGAGAAAACAATAACCCGACTTCCACTCGGCCTCGGAGGGACCGTCATGATCTGTCAACTCACATCTCATATCCGCTCGCTCATTCGAGCCTCGAGCCGGCCTCACGAGGGCGAACTCAGCAAACGGAGAGCACACGGGTCGACGGGTAGGAAGGAGGTCCGGCGACCGGCACCAGAACTGTGTCTCGTTCGCAGAGCTTTGGATTTATCGACTATTGCTGGAGAATTTGAACTCATACTCAAAAGTGTCTCATGTAAAGTATGTCTGTGAAGGGCACGGACCACATGGCTCCAACGACCTCATCGTCTTCATGGCGTTAGTGCGACGCCCTGTTCGGTGCCGCTGATCCTTCTCTCTGTCTCTGTTTAGTTAGTTCTTTTTTCTCGTTATTTCCTTAAAGTCGTTAGCTCCTTTATCTCGTTAGTTCCTTAAAGTCGTTAGCTCCTTCATCTCGCTAGTTCCTTTATCTCGTTAGTTCCTTTATCTCGCTAGTTCCTTTATCTCGTTAGTTCCTTTATCTCGTTAGTTCCTTTATTTCGTTAGTTCCTTTATCTCGTTAGTTCCTTAAAGTCGTTAGTTCCTTTATCTCGCTAGTTCCTTTATCTCGCTAGTTCCTTTATTTCGTTAGTTCCTTTATCTCGTTAGTTCCTTTATTTCGTTAGTTCCTTTATCTCGTTAGTTCCTTAAAGTCGTTAGTTCCTTTATCTCGCTAGTTCCTTTATCTCGCTAGTTCCTTTATTTAGTTAGTTCCTTTATCTCGTTAGTTCCTTAAAGTCGTTAGTTCCTTTATCTCGCTAGTTCCTTTATCTCGCTAGTTCCTTTATCTCGTTAGTTCCTTTATTTCGTTAGTTCCTTTATCTCGTTAGTTCCTTTATTTCGTTAGTTCCTTTATCTCGTTAGTTCCTTAAAGTCGTTAGTTCCTTTATCTCGCTAGTTCCTTTATCTCGCTAGTTCCTTTATTTCGTTAGTTCCTTTATCTCGTTAGTTCCTTTATTTCGTTAGTTCCTTTATCTCGTTAGTTCCTTTATCTCGCTAGTTCCTTTATTTAGTTAGTTCCTTTATCTCGTTAGTTCCTTTATCTCGTTAGTTCCTTTATTTCGTTAGTTCCTTTATCTCGTTAGTTCCTTTATTTCGTTAGTTCGTTTATTTCGCTAGTTCCTTTATCTCGCTAGTTCCTTTATCTCGTTAGTTCCTTTATCTCGTTAGTTCCTTTATTTCGTTAGTTCCTTTATCTCGTTAGTTCCTTTATTTCGTTAGTTCGTTTATTTCGCTAGTTCCTTTATCTCGTTAGTTCCTTTATCTCGTTAGTTCCTTTATTTCGTTAGTTCCTTTCTTTCGTGAGTTCCTTTATTTCGTTAAATCCTTTATCTCGTTAGTTCCTTTATCTCATTCGGTCAGGTTTTCTCAGTCTTTAATTCACATTAACACTCACCAAGTAAGACATTATAGCGTCAATTGTACCATGAATACATAACCCTAACCCATAATAATCCAAGCAGATTAAAGAGCAACGATGTGTGTGTGTGTATCTCTCTGTGTCTCTGTGTGTGTGTATGTGTGTGTGTGTGCCAGTGTACATTGGCTTTAGTGTGTTAGTGCATGTAAGTACTTGATTTTCTTGAAATTGAATACAAAATATTCTTAAAGTGTATGATCTTTTCCCCCCCATAAGATGTTGATAGACAGACGGTTGATAAATTGATGGCGTCCACAATCTTTTCACAACTCAATGCCAGGCCACCTCGGCATGTGTCTGGCCAATCGGATCCCCCCCCACAGCAGCTGATGTGATCGTTTCCAGACCCGAGGTCCCTCAGGGGTCCAGGCCTGAGCCACCAGCTTGTCACCGGCACACAGATCAAATGCCGGAGGACGATATCGATGCTGGTCTTTTCTTTCATCTATGCGTGGAATCTATTGTGTTTGTCATCATTGTCTTCACAACTCTCCCTGAAGGCATCAATCAAGTTTCATTTCAGGGGAACATATGAAGACACAGAATCCCAATGTGATGCTCTTCATTGATTTGAGGTGTCCTCTGGGTATTGCATTTACTTTCATCAAAATGTCTTCCGATCGGAGGAGGCTGCTCAGTCCTCTTGCCTTTATTTAAAAAGTACAATTGGGATAAATAAAGTACTCCGTCCATCCATCCATCCGATATGAAGACACGGATGGAGGCCGACCCTGACAGACCCCCTCCTCAGTGAAGGGAAGATTAGGCTTTGTGACAGTGAAGTGTTTGAAGGAAACGAGCAACAGGTAGACGGCCCCGTCCTTACACCTTCAGATTCCTACTCGCTTCCTTTTGAGGACCGTTTTCATGTTCCTGAAGTGGTTGTGAAGCCGTTCTCTCAGTGAACCGGGACAGCTTTACCCTCGAGGGTGAATCTCTACTGTGCTCTCAGGGCCTGATATCATGTCAGGGACTCTACTCTTCAGTTCACTTTATTTTGTATAGCCCGATATCACAAATTACAAATTTGCATCAGAGTGCTTTACAATCTTCACACAAAGACATCCCTGACCTTTGACCTTTGACCTCACGTCAGATCAGGAACAATCCCAAGAAATAGAAAAAAACGGTTCAGGGTAAAAAAGGGAAGAGAATAGATGCCATGTGACCAGATGAACATCTCATTGTCGTTTTGTGAAGGAAACCAGAGTGATGATTAGTTCATGGTTCCAAACTGTGGGGCGCGCCCCTCTAGTGGGGCGCCGAGGTATTACGAGGTATCTGCGAGGGAAATGCAGATTTTTTTACATTTTTTTATTTCAAGACTTTTATTGAGAACTTCACATATTACAAAGCACACAGACATAAAACTAAGTCATTAATAATTAAAGAGTGACCTGCCGGTACTTTAGTGTACATGTTTAGTTCCGGCGTTAGCAGGTTACGCTGCGCATGCGCGACGGACGAGATTCTTGACGATTTCCAGGTCCCACCTCCGTGAGTTCGCCGTTCTTGCTGTTGCCCTTCAAAATAAAAGCTCAACATTGAGCTTTATTGAGAGTGGCCGTATCAAGTCTGCAGCCCTGTGTTAAGTTGTAGTGGAAAGCTCATTGCAGCGATAAATACTGATAACACGTGATGACTCACACATGTCTGCACGTGTTGTGTTTGTTTTGCAAAGGTTATTGTTTAGGAAATACATGGAGTGTAAAACCAAATATTTGAACGTTTTGTTTAGTTTTTCACAGATTGCATTTTGTTATTATTTTAAAAAGATTTTCAGTGTCAAACAGGTAAATTGCAGTCACAATAAGATGTTTTCTTTGCCAAACATTAGTTTTCTTTGCCCAGATAGAACTGTGTTCGTATTCTGTGAACGTGATTGAAAACGTGTATTATTTTCTTGTCTGATGGAGCGATCTGGTTTAATTGAAAGTGATTGCAAAGTAAATGTATTATTTGAAAAAGCACAGATGGAGGACTCACAAAACGTTGTAATTTCAATAAAAATTCAGCGTGGACCAATTCTGTTACAGTTCTGTTGGGGCGAGAACATCTTTCTTCCTCGTGGGGCAGAACAAGTTTGAGAAACACCGAATGTCCATCATTCCTCCAGACTTCTGCTGCTCAGCTCATCAGTGCCCTGTGGCTGCTTCAGAGGCCTCAGACCCACCAGGCAGGAGGCTTCAGACCCACCAGGCAAGAGGCCTCAGACCCACCAGACAGGAGGCCTCAGACCCACCAGGCAGGAGGCCTCAGACCCACCAGGCAGGAGGCCTCAGACCCACCAGGAGGCCTCAGACCCACCAGGTCTGAGGCCTCCATAAGGAGAGAGAGAAGAGGAGAGAGGTGCTCAGTGTATCTTAAAACCCCTCCAACCTTCTCTTCACGAGCCCCTCTACCCTTCATCTCTCCATCCCTCCTTTCATGAGCTCACAATGTAAACTCACATCTCGGTTGCCGTGGTCTTTGTTAGTGAAATATCTCAAACTGAAAACCCGGCCAGCAGATTTTGAATCTTTCTCTGGTCAAAGCTCATGAGCTTCTTTTGTAAGTGTTTATCAAGTGTTTATTTCCTCATACGACACTTTAGTTGCCTAAACGCCATCAATCTTTACCAGAGCGGTGCGTTTACTGACCCTGTGTGTTACCAGAGCGGTGCGTTTACTGAACCTGTGTGTCACCAGAGCGGTGCGTTTACTGACCCTGTGTGTTACCAGAGCGGTGCGTTTACTGACCCTGTGTGTCACCAGAGCGGTGCGTTTACTGAACCTGTGTGTTACCAGAGCGGTGCGTTTACTGAACCTGTGTGTTACCAGAGCGGTGCGTTTACTGACCCTGTGTGTTACCAGAGCGGTGCGTTTACTGACCCTGTGTGTTACCAGAGCGGTGCGTTTACTGAACCTGTGTGTTACCAGAGCGGTGCGTTTACTGACCCTGTGTGTTACCAGAGCGGTGCGTTTACTGAACCCTGTGTGTTACCAGAGCGGTGCGTTTACTGACCCTGTGTGTTACCAGAGCGGTGCGTTTACTGACCCTGTGTGTACCAGAGCGGTGCGTTTACTGACCCTGTGTGTTACCAGAGCGGTGCGTTTACTGACCTGTGTGTTACCAGAGCGGTGCGTTTACTGAACCTGTGTGTTACCAGAGCGGTGCGTTTACTGAACCTGTGTGTTACCAGAGCGGTGCGTTTACTGACCCTGTGTGTTACCAGAGCGGTGCGTTTACTGACCCTGTGTGTTACCAGAGCGTGCGTTTACTGAACCTGTGTGTTACCAGAGCGGTGCGTTTACTGAACCTGTGTGTCACCAGAGCGGTGCGTTTACTGAACCTGTGTGTTACCAGAGCGGTGCGTTTACTGAACCTGTGTGTTACCAGAGCGGTGCGTTTACTGACCCTGTGTGTTACCAGAGCGGTGCGTTTACTGAACCTGTGTGTTACCAGAGCGGTGCGTTTACTGACCCTGTGTGTTACCAGAGCGGTGCGTTTACTGACCCTGTGTGTTACCAGAGCGGTGCGTTTACTGACCCTGTGTGTTACCAGAGCGGTGCGTTTACTGACCCTGTGTGTTACCAGAGCGGTGCGTTTACTGACCCTGTGTGTTACCAGAGCGGTGCGTTTACTGAACCTGTGTGTTACCAGAGCGGTGCGTTTACTGACCCTGTGTGTTACCAGAGCGGTGCGTTTACTGACCCTGTGTGTTACCAGAGCGGTGCGTTTACTGACCCTGTGTGTTACCAGAGCGGTGCGTTTACTGAACCTGTGTGTTACCAGAGCGGTGCGTTTACTGACCCTGTGTGTTACCAGAGCGGTGCGTTTACTGACCCTGTGTGTTACCAGAGCGGTGCGTTTACTGAACCTGTGTGTTACCAGAGCGGTGCGTTTACTGACCCTGTGTGTTACCAGAGCGGTGCGTTTACTGACCCTGTGTGTTACCAGAGCGGTGCGTTTACTGAACCTGTGTGTCACCAGAGCGGTGCGTTTACTGAACCTGTGTGTTACCAGAGCGGTGCGTTTACTGAACCTGTGTGTTACCAGAGCGGTGCGTTTACTGACCCTGTGTGTTACCAGAGCGGTGCGTTTACTGACCCTGTGTGTTACCAGAGCGGTGCGTTTACTGACCCTGTGTTACCAGAGCGGTGCGTTTACTGACCCTGTGTGTTACCAGAGCGGTGCGTTTACTGAACCTGTGTGTTACCAGAGCGGTGCGTTTACTGACCCTGTGTGTTACCAGAGCGGTGCGTTTACTGACCCTGTGTGTTACCAGAGCGGTGCGTTTACTGAACCTGTGTGTTACCAGAGCGGTGCGTTTACTGACCCTGTGTGTTACCAGTGCGGTGCGTTTACTGACCCTGTGTGTTACCAGAGCGGTGCGTTTACTGACCCTGTGTGTTACCAGAGCGGTGCGTTTACTGAACCTGTGTGTTACCAGAGCGGTGCGTTTACTGACCCTGTGTGTTACCAGAGCGGTGCGTTTACTGACCCTGTGTGTTACCAGAGCGGTGCGTTTACTGAACCTGTGTGTTACCAGAGCGGTGCGTTTACTGACCCTGTGTGTTACCAGAGCGGTGCGTTTACTGACCCTGTGTGTCACCAGGCGGTGCGTTTACTGACCCTGTGTGTTACCAGAGCGGTGCGTTTACTGACCCTGTGTGTTACCAGAGCGGTGCGTTTACTGAACCTGTGTGTTACCAGAGCGGTGCGTACTGACCCTGTGTGTTACCAGGCGGTGCGTTTACTGACCCTGTGTGTTACCAGAGCGGTGCGTTTACTGAACCTGTGTGTTACCAGAGCTGCGTTTACTGACCCTGTGTGTTACCAGAGCGGTGCGTTTACTGACCCTGTGTGTTACCAGAGCGGTGCGTTTACTGTCCCTGTGTGTTACCAGGCGGTGCGTTACTGACCCTGTGTGGCAAGCGGTGGGTTGACTGACCCTGTGTGTTACCAGAGCGGTGCGTTTACTGACACTTGTTTTATCAAACACGTTTTTCTCTTCACTGTCTTTCAGCAGAATAATGAGAACGCAGCCTCTGAGCGCCGTGTCCTCCTGTTGTACCAGGCGGAGTTACCGTCAATGTGTTTGACTTCCTGAGAAACCTGTTGATGTGGAAAGCTGCCGACTTCTCCTTTTGTTAACTTCAGCAGAATACTGGAAGAGCCTCGAAACCACCACAGCCTGTTGACCCGGCGGAGACGTCTTGTTTGACTTCCTGAGAAACCTGGATCCTGGAGCTCTGGATCCTGGAATATGCCGACTACCACCTACGCCATGGCCCTGCTGAGACTCCGCCCCCATGCCTGATGGACTGGAGGCTGGAATATGCACCCAGCCATGTGGGAGACTCCGCCCCCATGAGGACAGGCTGGAAATCCCAGATGTGGAGCGCTCAGGCAGCACAGGCCGGATTATAACTCTGAACATCAAATTGTCTTATGTAACACGTCGTAGTGCAGGCGGCAGCCACCAGCAGCTGTTACGCAATCCACTGACCTGGCAAGCAAGAGACACACACACACACACACACACACACACATGGGACACACACACAATGTGAATGTATAGGCACATATACATTTAAAAACAGACAAAGAGAACAATAAACAAATGATGTCATAGCTGTGATGACACAATCCAAAAGATTATATTCCTGCTGGTTATGTAAAATAACTGCATTAGACACATTGCAACTCAAGCCCAGGTTCAATGTTCTGACCTCACAACATTATTCACAGAAAAAACATCAAACATTCTCATTACACTTATATTCAAGAGACTTACAACCTCTGACTTCACATCAACACTAAGTTATTCCACAGCACACTTCTGTTTTAACAGACGTATTAGAACTTTCTTTGGAACCATTTCCAAAACTAAATCCCTAAATGTTTTGGTCTCCTCCCAGTCCATTGTTCATGTTCCTTTCCTCCTGCAGGTGAAAGCACCGGGCCGCCACATCTTCACGCTCATTGTCATCTTGCATTGCTCCACATCACTTGACACCCTTTCAGTATTTCCACCATGTTTTGAGTTTGTTTCTTTGAGTGTGCAAGCGCCCAACTTCCCTCTGCACTTCGCACTGAGTTTTTAATTCATTTTCCATTTTCGCGCTCTCTTCAGCCATCGCTCGGCCTCGGGATAACAGGTTATCGATTTATCTCTCGTCCGTTTCCTTAGAATTTGACAAGCGTCCAAACATTTCCATGCCAGATTCATTGATCATCCTTAGAATCTTGGCTCGTCTCGTCCATCCAATCAGTTTATTTATCAAGCGCTGATCCAGCTGGTCTGGTCTTTGACTCAGTGGCAGCCTGCTCTTTGTTCCTGTTATTATGAATATGAATGAAACATCCATTTATATGGCAAAGGAAAGTCTTTAGATCATACAAATAAATTAAATGACTTGACTTGTAATCAAACCAATGAACGCTATCGGTCTCTGTGGGACTGGAGCGTTGTAATGGTTTATATCTTTAATTGCACATGTATGTCAAAGAAGGTCTATGTTTTTAAATGAATACATAAGATAGATATGATAATTAATAAAGGATATTATGAAGAATGAGGAAAAACCAAGAAGAAAGTCACTGTAACTATATGCTTAAAAGTAAAAGTTTATGTTCATTATAACTAAATGTTTATTAAAGCCAATAAGATGATTCGGGTATAAATGAAAAGTATTGATTATGGAAGGCGTAGTTAAAATGGAGGTTTCCCTTTGGAGATCTTAAAACCATTTTATTGTGAAAACCATTTTATTTTGAAAACAGGAAGTGAAAACGCTAGCGGGAGTAGCGAACGATGTACGATAGTTAAGCCTCGCTTCCCGTGAAGCGGTTAGCGAATAGCATGCTGTGTTGGTTGAAAGGCGGGGCATGTTGCCTGAAGCTAACCAATGAGAGGCTGCGAGGCCAGAGTGGGGGAAGCACATGACCCCGTGACCTTTGACCTCTCACGTTGACAGCTGACTATCAGCAGGGAGTTGCGTTTTCCCCGTGGCCTCCGAGCCTCGCTGCAGGTTCTCTGGACACAGACCTCGGGACCAGCTCCGACGAGGCCGTGACCCAAACTTCTGACCGCCGACCGGCCCGGGCTCTGGGCCGCCGTCAGGATGTTGGTGATGGACCCCAGCAGAGGCCCCCGATGAGGCCTCCAGCTCCGCCGGCTCCTGGAGGCGTGTCGGGTTGCCTCGAGGAGGCGGCTCCTGCTCCGCCTCTCGCTCTCTTCTTGGTCTCCGTCCCGATTCCCTCGCTCAGTGTCGACTTCTCATTGGCTCCCGTTTAATGAGAGAGAGGGAGGCGCAGCGGGGAGGTAAGTGCACTAAAGTCACCGTGAGAGGACTCCGCTCATAGAGGGTGACATCGATAATGATGCTTATGATCATCACAACGAGGGCCGACGGCCAGAGAGAGGAGGTTCTCCCCGTGAGGACACTTTAACCACGTCACTGTTAACATCTCAGACGCCCATCATTCTTCTGTCATCGGGTCTGGGATCAATCATGTTGCTTTAGCCATTTATGTGGATTTCATTTTTCATTTTAGATTTCCACTGTTGCATTTCAGATTTCAGATGAAACCTAACTTTCAGGAGGACTCTCCTCGGGGAGACGAGCTCCCGATGTCCAGAGGACCGTAACGAGGCGTCCTCCTTCACTCAGACTGACAGCTTCACCTTCACACACATGTCACTCACCTCCACGCGGCTTGCATTGCATTGTGGGAATACCTTGTGGTCATAAAGCAGCAGCCATGAATGAAGCTTATGAACACTTTGGTGTCACAGTGCCGACGTCTCAGGAGACGACAAACTAACAACTGAAACACGTTTTTTTTGTCGGGGCTCATTAAATGCTGCATGTGTGAAGCGCCCCATGCTCACGTTGCCATAGCAACACGATTACAGCCGTCAGGTTGCCAGGTGAATTCACCCCCCGTGTGGTCTCCTCTCCTCAGCACCGAAGGAGCGCCAACCGAGTCTGTCGACACGAGGATGTCTTTCAGAGAGAACACGTCCTGACTGACGTCCAGAGACCGCTGGATCCAGAGGATTTATATTTATCTTTAGTGGCTGTCTGTGGTTTTAAAGTTTTTTGGCAATTTTAGAGACACAATCACCAACAAATCCCCAAAACGACAGGAAGGGGAGGAGGGGAGGAGGGGAGGAGGAGGGGAGGAGGGTAGGAGGAGGGGAGCAGGGGAGGGGAGGAGGGGAGGAGGAGGAGGGGAGCAGGAGAGGAGGGAGGAGGGAGGAGGGAGGGAGGAGGGGAGGAGGGGAGGAGGGAGGAGGGTAGGAGGAGGGGAGCAGGGGAGGAGGAGGAGAGCAGGGGGAGGGAGGGAGGAGGAGGAGGAGGAGGGGAGGAGGAGGAGAGAGGGGGGAGGAGGGGGAGGAGGAGGGAGGGAGGAGGGAGGAGGGATGAGGGGAGGAGGGAGGGGGGATGAGGGAGGAGGGATGAGGAGGAGGAGGAGGGATGAGTGGATGAGGGAGGAGGGAGGAGGAGGGAGGAGGGATGAGGGAGGAGGAGGAGGAGGAGGAGGGAGGAGGAGGAGGAGGGGATGAGGAGAGGAGGGAGGAGGAGGGAGGAGAGAGGGAGGAGGGATGAGTGGATGAGGGAGAGGGAGGAGGAGGAGGATGAGGGGAGGAGGGGATGAGGGGAGGAGGGAGGAGGGGAGGAGGGGAGGAGGGGAGGAGGGGAGGAGGAGAGGAGGGGAGGAGGGATGAGTGGATGAGGAGAGGAGGGGAGGAGGGAGGAGTGGATGAGGGTCGCGCCGCAGGGCGACTGGATCTCTGGCCAAAGATTAATGACTGCTATTGAAAATAACGACATAGACTGGGACCAGAATGAACTGATATATATTTATATTTAATTGTCAGATATATTGAACTTAGTTAGATTAGATTTAGTCTTTATCTAAAAGTTACACCCGTTTAAATCATTACTTTTGCTTCAGGTGAAATTGTGCTGGTATGAATGTGAAAAGGAGGTGTACACACCGGGCCCCCAGACCCCAGAGGCCCCTCCCCTCCGGCCCACCTGTTCAAACAGGTGACGTGGGCTGCAGTGTACGGACTCCGATTGGCTGAAGGAATCAGAGCGTCCTCTTTGATCACAGCCCTGTGTCCGCTCTGTGGTTCTCGCTGCAGTGGGACTGGAGCTCAACTCCACTCAGCTCTTCTGGCGTTCAGAGTCGTGTCCCCGGTGCGGCGTGACGTCATCGGGTCTCAGTGGGGGTTGTTAAGCCCCGCCCCGTTGGCCGCGGTCAGCTTGCTCCACCTCCTCTGACTGAGGAGCTTGCGGTTCTGCTGAAGCTTGACCCGGACGTCGAACACCTCCTGGATGGCTTTCTTGAAGCAGTGGAAGTTGTAGTCGATCAGCCCTGTGAGGGGAGCGGAGAGAGGTGTGTGAAAGGAAAGGACCCGTGATGCTGCACTGAGGCCCGCGCAGAGCGCCTGAAAGGCCGTGTTTTCAGAGTAAGTCTGAATCTGTTGTCGTCTCACTGAGGAGAGTTTGAGGAGCCCTCCACCCCCAGACCTCTCATGTTACCTTTTCTCTCAAAGCTTTCCTTGCGCACGAAGCAGACCATGGCGAGGAACTGGGTGACCTCCTTGAGGTACATGACGGTGGTGTTGTTCAGGTGGATGATGGCCATGGACTCCTGGTCGTAGGGCAGAGCGGCTTCACCGTCCGTCACACTGAGGGAGACAACAGAGCTGGATGGAGGGTCCACCTCATGCCAGACGTGTGTCGGCGCCGGGAGGAGAGCAGAGCGCGTCGGAGAGGACGCGCCGTTCTCTCTGGTCATTTATTCCGCTCTCGCACAGAAAGCCAACAAAGCAAAGGAAACAATTCTTTGTTTTCTCTGTCGCCTCGAATGAATTTACATGCCGTCCCCCCGGTTCACGTCTTCGGGTTTCCTTTTCTTTCTGGAGCCACGCGGGGGGTTTCATTATTCCGTATGAATACGCAGCATCGCCTCACGGAGAAGCCGAGCCGACGGCCGAGTCTCGACTTCCCTTTCCTCACAGGAAGGCCGACCGCACGTTCAAACCCGGCTCCGGATTCAGAGAACGTCTAAATCTGGGTCAGCGCTCTGGCGAGGCCGCCTCATTTGCAAGTGTGAACTTGTATTTTTTTGCAACGCCAAAAGGGCCCGATGTCCCCGCACTGCTCTCATGCTGACCTTTGACCTTTGGATCCGCTTTTCAGTCTTTCCACGGAGCGACACAGGTTCAGCCCGCAGTCACAAAGTGGAACTACGTGTGTTCCTACCTGTCAGGTGGGGTCAGGTGGGGTCAGGTGGGGACAGGTGGGGTCAGGTGGGGGTGACAGACGAGCTGCTGGGAGACACCTGGAGTCGTCACGCTTCATGTTAACTGAAGCGTGACGGAGCTGTGGAGCAGCAGGAAGCATGACGGGAGAGATAGTGTGTACTTTCCACAAGAGAGTGTGTTTTAGGTCCGGAGACAATAGCGTCTGGATCATGGTCCATCTGTCAGTGAGCCCTGTTGTCTTTCCCCGACGTTGTCCTGTCACTGAGTGTGTGTGTGTGTGTGTGTGTGTGTGTGTGATTGTGTGTGTGTGTGTGTGTGTGTGTGTGTGTGTGTGTGTGTGTGATTGTGTGTGTGTGTGTGATTGTGTGTGTGTGTGTGTGATTGTGTGTGTGTGTGATTGTGTGTGTGTGTGTGATTGTGTGTGTTTGTGTGTGTGTGTGTGATTGTGTGTGTGTGTGTGTATGTGAGTGTGTGTGTGATTGTGTGTGTGTGTGAGTGTGTGTGTGATTGTGTGTGTGTATGTGTGTGATTGTGTGTGTGTGTGATTGTGTGTGTGTGTGTGTGTGTGTATGTGTGTGTGTGATTGTGTGTGTGTGTGTGTATTGTGTGTGTGTGTATTGTGTGTGTGTGTATTGTGTGTGTGTGTGTGATTGTGTGTGTGTGTGTGTGTGTGTGTGTGTGTGTGTGTGATTGTGTGATTGTGTGTGTGTGTGTGTGTGTGTGTGTGTGTGTGTGTGTGTGTGATTGTGTGTGTGTATGTGTGTGATTGTGTGTGTGTGTGTGATTGTGTGTGATTGTGTGTGTGTGTGTGATTGTGTGTGTGTGTGTGTGTGTGTGATTGTGTGTGTGATTGTGTGTGTGTGTGTGATTGTGTGTGTGTGTGTGTGTGTGTGATTGCTTCAGTGGAGACAGGTGTGCTGGAGGTAGATATGCGGTCATTGCTTGTCTCTCCTGGCCCTGCAGGTCCGTCTCCAGCTCCTCTGCTGGTGACTCCCTACTGGCCTCAACCACGACTGAGCCTAATCCCAACCCACCCAGCCACCGGCTGATTGTCCACCCGCCATTCCTCCCCTCTTCCCCGCTCCGCCTCTCTCTACCTCTCATGGTGAAACCCTTTGTCTTCTTCCCTGCCACCTGTTCCGCTGCTCTGACCTCTGCACTCCGAGTCCGTATTTCTATAATTAGACACATTTCAAAGTCAACGTCTTCCTCCGGTGGTGATCACGTCCAGACCGCCGCTCCACAACATTCTCACTCGTTTAGGTTTTCTTCCCAGGTTTGATTTTCTACATTCTTCTCCTCCGTCGTGTTGATTGACAGCTCGGAGCGCCTGATGAGCCGATTCTCTGGGTTCAAAGAACTCGAGGACAAACAAAGAGCAGAACCCGAGATGCAGACTTGATACCGACAGCTTGGACTCCTGCAAGCTTCCAGACTCCAGAGGAGGATTCAACCACTTTTCACCAGACACTGGAGAGAAGGCGTTTTCTCAGCATGACGGTCCAAGACTTCAGAACCTTGTGATAACAGTTTGAGGAAGTGTGTCTAAGTGGCCGTGAGGAGCTGTGATTAATGATTCATGAGACGAGACCAAAACGCAAGAGGATTTAATGCAATGATCAGAATAAACGAGGCCACTGGCCTCAGCAGGCCGTGGGCGAAAAGCAGTCGCAGCGATCCTCAGATGAGAGACGAAGAAGAAGGGGAACGCGCTCCGCCGGCGTGAGTTTGGTGAAATCCTCCATTGTTGCCAGATAGAAGAAGAAATAATTGAATTTCTCTGACAAAAGAAGAGGCAAGGAAAATCCCAGCCACTGGAGCTTTCCGAGGAACGCCGGGAGAAAATAAATGTAATGAGGTGTAGGACAACAACGCGGCGTCTGGATGGCGGCGCTGTGGGAAACGACCTGCTGAGCTCAGGCTGAGGGCCGACCCCTCGGGGGGGGGGGCTCCTCCACACTCTCCTCCCATCGGGTCGGTTCCTTATCGATTCTCTTAGTGGCTATTAATTAATTACAGAAACTGCATCATTATTATTATTATTATTACTATTTATTGAGCAGAAATAAAAGAATTTCAAAAGTACATTCTACTAGCTCAGTGATTAGCGTTCGCCCATTAGCCTGTCGCTAACGCCGCCTCCGGTGGTCGAGGGCGGACGGCTGCTCCACGAACCGGAGGAAACGGTATTTCTTCTCCGTCTGTAACTTCCAAAGACAGAACCGTTCACTCCGGGCTTCATGAACACACCAGGACCCCCGGTCTGACTGAGATGGACTGGTCTACCTTCACATCCCGAATCCACAGACATCTGGCAGCATGGAGGCGGAGTCCTGTTGGCGCCCTCGGCTCCACATCCCCCCACAGCCGGGCTGGGTTACATATTCACTCCCTGCAGGCCAGACGTGGCCTAGTTGATGGGAAGCCCCCCCGTTAGCTCTACAACACACGCGGGTTAAATAAGGCTCAGCCGGTCCAGGGGGCAGTGGGACCACATGTCATCGTCACACGGTCCGTGTTCCCCGACGCCACACATGCGGTCGCTTTCAAACCGCTCCGCTCTCGGCTTCGCTCTGTTCACTCGTGAGACGTCTGAGACTTTGACTTCTGCTGTCGCCGAGAAGCTCAGCCAGCGGAACACAAGCCGACCGAACACAACGGGGAGGATTGGACTGAAGGAATAATCCACGAGGGAGTCGCCATGATTTAGAGTTTCAGACACGTTCATGTAACCAAGTCAGAATGAAGTCTGTGTCTACAACTGATTTGTTCCTAACATTCTGTCTCCTGCTGTATTGTATGAGTCACGATGTTGATGTCGATGTCACGGGAACGCAATAAAACGTGTCTAATCGCTCGCGGGGCCTGGAGGCGGCGAGAAAGGCTGCGTCCGTCTACGATACGCCAAACACCAGAGGAGGAGACTCAGTGAGCTGCATTGTCTTTTGGTTTTTGAAGCTATGGCACAAAACTAAACGTTACTCTTGTGAATGGTTCTGTGCACATTTGTGAATCGTCGTGTTTGCATTTGTGAGTCTCTCTGTGTGCATTTGCAGTTATTGAGTGTGACCCGACCCCACGAGGAAGGATTCTGCATAAAGGTATGAGCACTCTGAATATCCTGTTTCTGGTGGCACGACCGTGACTGGCATGAAGAGAATCTGATGGGAATACGCATCCCTCCACACACATCTCAAGAGGCCTCTGTTGGACTCTGAGTGAAGAGCACAGGAGCCTCAGGCCTGAGCTCCCACGACATCGGCTGCTTCCCGATGAAGAGCTGGCACGCCGTCGCCTTCTGAGCTGCTGACTGGAGAGGGAACGTGACACCAGACGATTTTCATCTATTCCCAACACACCAAACGCAAAGCAGAAATGGAGGAAACTGACGTTGTAGCCGTGGGTGTTCCTCCAGAGCTCCACGATACCTCATGGATCTCTGGAGGAACAGACCGACATCACCGGCTGTCGTATTCACGCCCAGACAAGTGTTGATGTGACCAGAGCCTCGCACTGATGGATCCATTCAGAGAACCAGCATCTTAAAAGTAGTTTTCTAACTAAACATCAAGTGGTAATTTCAGCATTCTTGTTATGCATTAAAACCAGTTAAATGGTTTATTTGGGGTTCGTGCAGCTTTGAGGTTCCTGGGATATCTGGGACTTCTCTCACATGAACAAAGCCTCCATCAATGTCATGTTCTCGGTGCAGGTGGTGAAGCAGCACACAGATCTGATCAATTAATCAAATTACAGCTCCGCCGTCCTCGGTTGGAGGTCCGTACATCTGTTCCCGACGTGGAGGAGGGATCTGATCAGAGATAATCTCATCTGATCGTCTCCTCCTCCTCATCCTCCTCCCTCACTCTTCCTCCTCTACAAAGACTCCTCATTCCAGACGGATCACTGCGTGCCAACATGACATCGTCACAAAGAGGGAGACCGTCACAATCCTGGGTTTGCCTCAGTGTACCAGTCTGATTTTTCATTTTAATAAAATGATGTGGCTTCAGAATGAATGGATGTGAAACATTGAGACGTGTCTTTGATTTACAATAACCACGTGACACCTGTCATAAAGCTGGTTCCATTATTACTTTATCTAAACCCAGCTTCCATTCTCTAAAGTCAGACATCAGAAATGATATAATATACATCTCACTGTCATAATTCCAGGACCTGCAGTAACCCGACTCTTCTGTGGTCTCAAAGGACCAAGAGAAACGTGTGACTGGGGACGACTGTGTGGCTGTGTGGCGTCATGTGACCCTGACCACACAGGGCGAGGCCGGCGGGATGCTTTGGTTTGACCTGGAAGCTGTTCTCACAACGAGAGCTGGACTCAGAAATGAGGCGAGACTCCAGAGCGGATTGGAGAGGCTCTGGGGCTCAGGAGGACCGGGGGAGAGCCTCGATCATAGAAATATGTTGTGCATTTGTAATTAAACATCTTTCAGGGCCATTTAGAAACGTAAAGTGATGCAAAGCTGAACATTTCTTTTGAATATTATGAAAAGGTAAACAGCCCTGGGAAAGATCGAGAAGCCTTGTTTGTAAATGAAATTTGAATGGCAGCTGATTTTCTTTTAAATGCACACACACTCAAAGAAACGACTCATTGGATGAACTCAAGTGTTGGCAGGTTTCCATCCAATAATTATATGCAACTCTAACTCAAATTTAGCACATCAGTGCAATAAAATTTAATTAAGTTAGTCCAACTCATTTGTATCAAATACATCTAAAATAAAATAACGATATTCATTAAATTAAATTAATTTGTGTTTGTTCAACTCAAAATATAAATTGGAAATTTAATATTCTATACCGCTTATCCTCATTAGGGTCGCGGGGCGCTGGAGCCAATCCCAGCTGACATAGGGCGAAGGCAGGGTCACCTGGACAGGTCAGAGGTCATCCAGGGCCCAAATAGAGACAGACAACCACTCACATTCACACCTACGGGACATTTAGAGGTCAGTTAACCTGCTGCATGTCTTTGGGAGGAAGCTGGAGAACCCGGAGGGAACCCACGCTGCCACGGGGAGAACGTGCTCCACACAGAAGGACCGCCCACACCGGGAATTGAACCCACGCCCTCTGGCTGTGAGGCGACAGCGCTAGCCACTACACCGCCGTGCAGCCCAGAAGGCGTGTTCACCTCATGCAAACAACTGATTTTCAGCTGGCGCAAAGGGTCGTCCCTAATGAAACACATTTATTTTGCGTTGATATGCACACCATCTAACCTAAATAAATCTAATAAATGAAAGTATTCCTACATTTCGTGTTACACCCATTAAATATAAATATCTATTTTTGGAATTGATTTATTTAAATGTATCAAACAATATTTAAATGAGTCCCCTCTAAGAAGGCCTGGAATCGTTTTTTTGAGTGTAAATAAACATTGTTCAATGTTCCTGAAGGAACACTTTGCATCCGTGCATCTCGTTCTGTCGGCGTCAGCCGGCTCACCCGTAGATGCAGGAGATGTCGATGACCACGTCGATCATGTCGCAGCACAGCTCGTACGTCTGCATGTCCACCGGACTGCTGTCCGTGGCGATGTAGATCTTACTGACCACGTCGAACAGGAAGGCCTTCTCGATGCCCGAGTTCTGAGAAGACACAGAGGAGCGTCACCACCCAGCATGCACCGCTCTGCATGAACCACGCCGGAGAGCGTCACGGCTCTTTGATGGGCACATTCATGACTTGGGGAAAGGATGAAACTGAAAAAAGACAAATAAAAACAAAGAGCATCCCAATGAATTCAAATTAACCAAAAAAGATAAGCTGTGACTAAAGGGAGGAGCTTCTGTGTGAGGAGCACCTGGGTCAGTGGTACGTGTGCAGCGGTCTGAACCAGCTGCCGGGACAGTGCCAGCTGTACGAGACACATTGATCATATTCAGCATTGTAGGTCCATGACGAGCCAGACAGCATGAACAGGTGTAGCTGGAAGGGGAGGCAGGCTGAGCTCTGCAGGGGGAGCTGGAGACGAGGAGCCACCAAACCCTGAAGAGCCGCAAGGATGAGACAAGAGAACTGAGGCGGCGCGCTGGTGACTGAAAGGCAAAGCGGGACGAGGAAGAGAAAACCTCTCTGGATTCACTCTGACCAGATGTTCATGTGGAGCGTTGAGGTCATGTTCATTGTGGCGCCCCTTTGAATGAAAGCAATTACTGCTTCTGAGTCTCATTTCACTGCAGTCTGCCCCGCTCAGTCCTGGTTCTGGTTCTGGTTCTCCCGTGCCACCCTTCCCTCTTCAGGACCCAGCAATAGGCTCTGGGTCTCTAGCAGTGTGGTGGTGGAGGTCCAGCAAAGAGAAGCTCTGCTCCCGGAGGGGGAGGAGCCAGCCACGGTGGACTGGTCTCTGCCGGAGGCCCCGCTGGAGCTTTCTGGTGAACCTGCATGATCTCATCTGATTTTAGCAGGATCCGAGCCGGTGGCTCCGATGACCAGCATTAAGAATAACTCTCTGATGGTCTCGTTTACTGATGGAGGTCTACAGAGGACCAGGACGACACTGAGAAAGTTACGCACTGTGACAGTGAACAACACAGGCGAAGAGCAGAACAAGCTAAAGTCAAGACATATTACGTGGACACTTGAATAAGATTCCACCTAAAAAGATGTTTGTTTTCAGAATATGAATGAATGGCATCAGCAGAGGTTTGGAAATATGTTATCCAGATATGAACCACATGTGGCTTTCAGGGCTGAAGAACCTCCAACCCTGAACCCACAGCAGCAGCGCAGCGTGGAGACCTCATGCGCGGAGCAACCAGTGGGGTGTGGTGCAGCACTGCCCCCTAGTGGCCCGAGGACCACATTGCGGTAGAGAAGCAGCAGCACCCAGGTGTCACGTTTCCATCGAGACGTCCGGGTTCAGATGAAGAGGTCCAGCCGGTGGTTTACTCACAGATATGAAGATGTTCAGCAGGTTCTCCAGCGTGGGCAGCTGTGGAATCAGCTTCTGGACCACTTTACTGAAAGCCTCGAAGATGGAGTGGTCGTAGATGCTGGTCAGGTAGAAGCTGGAGGTGGATGAGGGAGAGAGATCTGAATCAGAATGGATTTCAATCACAACGTGCCTCTCAATCTTTTTCTTTTTCTTTTTTTAGCCTTGTGCAAATGCGGACAGAAAAAGATTAGCATCACGGTCATCACACACAGGAGTTCATATTGTAGTCCCAACATTTCATTGATAGGAGACTGTAGATGAAGAGCTGGCACTGCTGTCGCCTTTTCTGAGCTGCTGACTGGAGAGGGAACGTGACACCAAGGCGATTTTCATCTATTCCCAACACACCAAACGCAAAGCAGAAATGGAGGAAACTGACGTTGTAGCCGTGGGTGTTCCTCCAGAGCTCCACGATACCTCATGGATCTCTGGAGGAACAGACCCATCACCAGCCGTCGTATTCACGCCCAGACAAGTGTTGATGTGACCAGAGCCTCGCACTGATGGATCCATTCAGAGAACCAGCATCTTAAAAGTAGTTTTCTAACTAAACATCAAGTGGTAATTTCAGCATTCTTGTTATGCATTAAAACCAGTTAAATGGTTTATTTGGGGTTCGTGCAGCTTTGAGGTTCCTGGGATATCTGGGACTTCTCTCACATGAACAAAGCCCATCAATGTCATGTTCTCGGTGCAGGTGGTGAAGCAGCACAGATCTGATCAATTAATCAAATTACAGCTCCGCCGTCCTCGGTTGGAGGTCCGACATCTGTTCCCGACGTGGAGGAGGGATCTGATCAGAGATAATCTCATCTGATCGTCTCCTCCTCCTCATCCTCCTCCCTCACTCTTCCTCCTCTACAAAGACTCCTCATTCCAGACGGATCACTGCGTGCCAACATGACATCGTCACAAAGAGGGAGACCGTCACAATCCTGGGTTTGCCTCAGTGTACCAGTCTGATTTTTCATTTTAATAAAATGATGTGGCTTCAGAATGAATGGATGTGAAACATTGAGACGTGTCTTTGATTTACAATAACCACGTGACACCTGTCATAAAGCTGGTTCCATTATTACTTTATCTAAACCCAGCTTCCATTCTCTAAAGTCAGACATCAGAAATGATATAATATACATCTCACTGTCATAATTCCAGGACCTGCAGTAACCCGACTCTTCTGTGGTCTCAAAGGACCAAGAGAAACGTGTGACTGGGGACGACTGTGTGGCTGTGTGGCGTCATGTGACCCTGACCACACAGGGCGAGGCCGGCGGGATGCTTTGGTTTGACCTGGAAGCTGTTCTCACAACGAGAGCTGGACTCAGAAATGAGGCGAGACTCCAGAGCGGATTGGAGAGGCTCTGGGGCTCAGGAGGACCGGGGGAGAGCCTCGATCATAGAAATATGTTGTGCATTTGTAATTAAACATCTTTCAGGGCCATTTAGAAACGTAAAGTGATGCAAAGCTGAACATTTCTTTTGAATATTATGAAAAGGTAAACAGCCCTGGGAAAGATCGAGAAGCCTTGTTTGTAAATGAAATTTGAATGGCAGCTGATTTTCTTTTAAATGCACACACACTCAAAGAAACGACTCATTGGATGAACTCAAGTGTTGGCAGGTTTCCATCCAATAATTATATGCAACTCTAACTCAAATTTAGCACATCAGTGCAATAAAATTTAATTAAGTTAGTCCAACTCATTTGTATCAAATACATCTAAAATAAAATAACGATATTCATTAAATTAAATTAATTTGTGTTTGTTCAACTCAAAATATAAATTGGAAATTTAATATTCTATTCCATACCGCTTATCCTCATTAGGGTCGCGGGGCGCTGGAGCCGATCCCAGCTGACATAGGGCGAAGGCAGGGTCACCTGGACAGGTCAGAGGTCATCCAGGGCCCAAATAGAGACAGACAACCACTCACATTCACACCTACGGGACATTTAGAGGTCAGTTAACCTGCTGCATGTCTTTGGGAGGAAGCTGGAGAACCCGGAGGGAACCCACGCTGCCACAGGAGAACGTGCTCCACAGAAGG
Source organism: Pseudoliparis swirei (assembly GCF_029220125.1). Taxonomy (NCBI): domain Eukaryota; kingdom Metazoa; phylum Chordata; class Actinopteri; order Perciformes; family Liparidae; genus Pseudoliparis; species Pseudoliparis swirei. The sequence continues at coordinate 5,096,173 of NC_079398.1, forward strand.
ACCGCCCACACCGGAATTGAACCCACGCCCTCTGGCTGTGAGGCGACAGCGCCAGCCACTACACGCCGCAGCCCAGAAGGCGTGTTCACCTCATGCAAACAACTGATTTTCAGCTGGCGCAAAGGGTCGTCCCTAATGAAACACATTTATTTTGCGTTGATATGCACACCATCTAACCTAAATAAATCTAATAAATGAAAGTATTCCTACATTTCGTGTTACACCCATTAAATATAAATATCTATTTTTGGAATTGATTTATTTAAATGTATCAAACAATATTTAAATGAGTCCCCTCTAAGAAGGCCTGGAATGGTTTTTTGAGTGTAAATAAACATTGTTCAATGTTCCTGAAGGAACACTTTGCATCCGTGCATCTCGTTCTGTCGGCGTCAGCCGGCTCACCCGTAGATGCAGGAGATGTCGATGACCACGTCGATCATGTCGCAGCACAGCTCGTACGTCTGCATGTCCACCGGACTGCTGTCCGTGGCGATGTAGATCTTACTGACCACGTCGAACAGGAAGGCCTTCTCGATGCCCGAGTTCTGAGAAGACACAGAGGAGCGTCACCACCCAGCATGCACCGCTCTGCATGAACCACGCCGGAGAGCGTCACGGCTCTTTGATCGGCACATTCATGACTTGGGGAAAGGATGAAACTGAAAAAAGACAAATAAAAACAAAGAGCATGCCAATGAATTCAAATTAACCAAAAAAGATAAGCTGTGACTAAAGGGAGGAGCTTCTGTGTGAGGAGCACCTGGGTCAGTGGTACGTGTGCAGCGGTCTGAACCAGCTGCTGGGACAGTGCCAGCTGTACGAGACACATTGATCATATTCAGCATTGTAGGTCCATGACGAGCCAGACAGCATGAACAGGTGTAGCTGGAAGGGGAGGCAGGCTGAGCTCTGCAGGGGGAGCTGGAGACGAGGAGCTTCACCAAACCCTGAAGAGCCGTAAAGGATGAGACAAGAGAACTGAGGCGGCGCGCTGGTGACTGAAGGCAAACGGGACGCGAGGAAGAGAAAACCTCTCTGGATTCACTCTGACCAGATGTTCATGTGGAGCGCGTTGAGGTCATGTTCATTGTGGCGCCCCCTTTGAATGAAAGCGGTACTGCTTCTGAGTCTCATTTCACTGCAGTCTGCCCCGCTCAGTCCTGGTTCTGGTTCTGGTTCTCCCGTGCCACCCTTCCCTCTTCAGGACCCAGCAATAGGCTCTGGGTCTCTAGCAGTGTGGTGGTGGAGGTCCAGCAAAGAGAAGCTCTGCTCCCGGAGGGGGAGGAGCCAGCCACGGTGGACTGGTCTCTGCCGGAGGCCCCGCTGGAGCTTTCTGGTGAACCTGCATGATCTCATCTGATTTTAGCAGGATCCGAGCCGGTGGCTCCGATGACCAGCATTAAGAATAACTCTCTGATGGTCTCGTTTACTGATGGAGGTCTACAGAGGACCAGGACGACACTGAGAAAGTTACGCACTGTGACAGTGAACAACACAGGCGAAGAGCAGAACAAGCTAAAGTCAAGACATATTACGTGGACACTTGAATAAGATTCCACCTAAAAAGATGTTTGTTTTCAGAATATGAATGAATGGCATCAGCAGAGGTTTGGAAATATGTTATCCAGATATGAACCACATGTGGCTTTCAGGGCTGAAGAACCTCCAACCCTGAACCCACAGCAGCAGCGCAGCGTGGAGACCTCATGCGCGGAGCAACCAGTGGGGTGTGGTGCAGCACTGCCCCCTAGTGGCCCGAGGACCACATTGCGGTAGAGAAGCAGCAGCACCCAGGTGTCACGTTTCCATCGAGACGTCCGGGTTCAGATGAAGAGGTCCAGCCGGTGGTTTACTCACAGATATGAAGATGTTCAGCAGGTTCTCCAGCGTGGGCAGCTGTGGAATCAGCTTCTGGACCACTTTACTGAAAGCCTCGAAGATGGAGTGGTCGTAGATGCTGGTCAGGTAGAAGCTGGAGGTGGATGAGGGAGAGATATCTGAATCAGAATGGATTTCAATCACAACGTGCCTCTCAATTTGAATCTTTTTCTTTTTCTTTTTTTAGCCTTGTGCAAATGCGGACAGAAAAAGATTAGCATCACGGTCATCACACACAGGAGTTCATATTGTAGTCCCAACATTTCATTGATAGGAGACTGTAGATGAAGCTGAATGAGAATATTTCTATCACACTTAGTTCCATTCCCCAAATGAACCGACATGTTGACGTGTGTGTGTCACATTGCCGAGGCCTTCAGGAGCCTGGGTGAGAGCTGTAGGAGGACACACCCCTAACACACTGCGGAAACATTTACGTTCGGCTTTTTAAATATTTACACATCCTGCAGATTTTTTATATTAAAGAACATTGTGACCTTTCTGAATACTGAATAAAAATGGAAAGGGGCGTTCCGATAGCTGTGCCTGCGTGTGTTGAGTGATGAGGTCGCCGTGTGCAGCAGCAGAGAACATTGAGGAGGCCGTGCATCCAGAAGCACCTCTGGTATCTGAATGGTTGACGGGAGAATCACACTCGAGGTGTGAGGCCAGTGAAGACTCATTCACACCAAAAGGGTTGGCCGTTTTTTGCACGAGTAAATCCCAGAAGCAAAGTCAATGTAGAGGTGTGAGTGGTTGCGAAAGACGCGAAACTCGCCTCAAGTTGAAATATTCAAACTTTACCGAAAAATTGGCCCGAAGCCGAGTTACGATGAGCTGCTCCTCCGTTGGTGAGAGACAGTTATTCAGACGTAGAGGTGAAAGTCACCGAGCTGTGTGAGCCTACGGGTGATGTCATGTATACATATATATATATATATATATAAATATATATAAATATATATATATATTAATGTCATGAACCCAGACATGAGGGCGTTACATGTTCAGACGTGTGTGTGACGTCCTCAACACATATGAAGCAGAACTAGTGGTCAGTTCTTCATGTGGATGAAGGACATGAGAACTGTTTCCACGGAGTAAAGCCACAGAGATAAGCCCCGCCCCCTCTAAGCCCCGCCCCCTCTACGCCCCGCTTCTTCTAAGGCGCAAATGAAGCGAGTAACGCGAAAAGCCTCAAATAGTCAAGCGAGTACATTCACGTGAATATTCTCAAGGCTTTTGGTGTGAGCTTCAGACGATACGTCTCCTCTAGTCCGTGATGCTCCGGTCACGACGGCCCTACAGATTAGACAGATTATACAGAACCCCGGAGCGGGCCGGCCCACCTCAGGTGGATGCGCTCCAGGCCGGCGTCGGCCAGGTCGTCGTTGGCCCGCTTGTGAATGTCCCGCCGCTTCTCGATCTTCTGGTCGTCCGACAGGCCGTCCACTTTGTGGATGAACACCTCGAAGTTGATCTCCGGGTTGACCTGGTAGGCCCGGGTCACGGTGAGGTGGAGCCGGACCAGAGCCTCCACGTAGTCGTCCTGCCCCCCCCCCCCCACAGAGAGAGACAGAGAGAGAGAGAGACAGAGGGACAGAGAGAGAGGGAGAGAGAGAGAGAGGGAGAGACAGAGAGAGACAGAGAGAGAGAGAGACAGAGGGAGAGAGAGACAGAGAGAGAGAGACAGAGGGAGAGAGAGACAGAGAGACAGAGAGAGAGGGACAGAGAGAGAGACAGAGAGACAGAGAGAGAGAGGGACAGAGAGAGAGACAGAGAGAGACAGAGAGACAGAGAGAGAGACAGAGGGAGAGAGAGAGAGAGACAGAGAGAGAGAGAGACAGAGGGAGAGATTTTTTTATTTTTTTTATTTTTTTTATTTTTTTGAAAAACACTTTATTTACATTTTTTCCATCGCAACGTTTCTCTACAAATAAAGTGTTTTAAAAATCAGGTTATTTAAAATAAAAGCAAACAAACAAAACATTAAAAACATTAAAAAAGAAAACATGTTTTACCGAATAAAAAGTGGTGCAAACTCCAGCTCCTCCTCCACCACAGAACAAACAATATCTTTAAAACACCAGCGTTGTTTAAAAGCATCCAGGTCTCCAATGTGTTTGTAAAACCTGAACTCCAGCCAGAGTCTGGCTCTGATGTTGCAGAGCCACACTGCCCTGGCTTCCTGCCCCTCTCTGTTTTCCACCCGGGACTTCCTTGTTAAATATATGGCCATTTTTGCTTCACCGGATAAAAAATTTAGGAGCTGCCACTTTTCTTTTTCTGTTTTTTTGTAGGCAGCTCCCATGATAAAAACCTTCTCTGTAAAAACCACATTAAAAAGACTAAAAACCACTGTTAAAAGAGCAAAGAAACTCAAAAGTCTCTTACACTCGTTAAAAACATGGTAAATAGTCTCCCGGAGGTCACAGAAGGGGCACTGGCTCAGGACAGCGGGATTGATTACGAAATAAAAGCGTTGGACGCGACAGCACCGTGTAAAATCCGCCACTGGAGGTCAGCGGTCCTTTTCTTTAGGGGAGGCTTGTATAGGACCCCCCACTGCGGGCCAGGGCCTCCATGCCCAAGTCTCTCTGACCACACAGTGGGCGGTCTGTTGCACAGTCTGGACCTGTTGATACCTTCACGAGGTTAAAATACAAAGTCTTCTTGTCTGCTTTGTTCAGTGTGCAGTTTTCTGGGTGGCTCGTTCTTAGCAGGGGCCGTGAGTCCCCCTAGCCCCGGGCTGAGGGAGATGTTTGGGAAGGGTCTGCAGGGTCCGCTCTGCTCTCTGCTGGCTGTAGTCGCTGAGGAGGCTCCTCTCCAACCCGGTCAGCCTCTGCCTCCACAGCTCCAGGAGCCTCCTCGCCACCAGGTCGGAATGCAGACCCAGCAGGAGCCCAGGGCCGGGGGTCGCTCAGCGTCGGCCCCACTGCATCCACCAACTGCTGCAGGAAAGGGTCTTTGTTCGCAGCAGCGCCTGCTAGTCCAGGGTGACGCTGCTGCTAATGTCTAGTTTTGCCCGTGAATTAATGGTTCTCTCAACAACCAGAACAGAGAGTCAGACTGTGGGCACCTTTCGTGCTTAAAAGGGCCCACGACTTAAAAACACCCTGATAAAAGGAGGCAGCCCACTTAGTTTAAAAAAGCTGGAGTCTATTAAAAACAGAGCAGTATCCAGCCCCAGGTTGTCAGCACGTCTGAGGATGCAGCTGGCCACGTCTCGCCACACTAAAAACCCCGGACTCGTTAAAAACTTCTGAACAAACTGTAATCTAAAAGTGGCCGTCCGGCTGGCCAGGTGGACAAGACCCTGTCCCCCTTCCTCTCTGGCTAAAAACAGCACCCCCTGTGGCACCCAGTGTAGACCCTCCCAAAAGAAATCCACCATCTTCTTTTGTATGTTGGCTAAGAAGCCCGAGGGAGGGTCTAAACAGGTCAACCTGTGCCACAGTTGGGATGCAATAAGATTGTTTAAAACCAGTACTCTACCTTTAAAAGACATCTGGGGGAGCAGCCACTTCCACTTGGAAAGTTTCCTCTATCTTCTCTGTGACGCCCTCCCAGTTCTTCTGGACCATGCTCGGTTTCCAGGTATATTCCTAAATATTTAAAACCGTCCGCCTTCCATATGAGTTTTTGTGGAAGAACCGGAGGCCACGCCACTCCCCACAGCGAGGGCTTCGCTTTTCTTTCAGTTCACCCTCGCTGATGATGCCGTGCTAAAATCATGTACTATTTGATTTAAAAGGTTTACATCTTTTGGCTTTAATAAAAACAACGCTCGTCGGCATACGCCGATAAAACATTCTTCCATTAAAACCAGGTAAAACCAAACCATGCAGGCTAGAGCGTATTTTAATGAGGAAGGCTCGAGGAGAGTGCAGAGCATCCCGGACAGAGCACAGCCCTGCCGGACCCTCTACTCACTCTAAAAGGAGCACACAGCCTGCCGTTTATCTTCAGCACACTCTCAACATTACTGTACAACACCTTGATCTTAGCTATGAAACCAGCGCTGAACCCAAACTTCCCCAGAAATTTCCAGAGGAAGCCGTGTTCAACGCGGTCAAAAGCCTTTTCCTGATCTAGAGAAATCAGACCAGTATCCATACCCAACGAGTTGGAGACCTCCAAAACATCCCGAATGAGGTGGACGTTATCCACCATGGACCTGCCGGGCACACAGTAGGTCTGGTCCCGATGGAGGACCTGCTCCATAGCTCCCCTCAGCCTGGAGGCGAGGACCCTGGACAGAAGCTTGTAATCCACACACAGCAGAGACACAGGCGCCAGTTACCGATATCCTGCGGGTTTCCTTTTTTTGGCAGTAGCGTCAGCACTGCCTCCGGCAGGACATCGGCATGGAACCAGAGGCCAGACTCGTTGAACACCTCTAGGATGTCCCCTCCGAGGACATCCCAGTATTTCTTGTAAAACTCAGCGGGGAGGCCGTCGATCCGGGCGCGCCTCCTGCATTCCTGCAGGGCAGCTTTCAGCTCTTGGGGGGTTATGGGTCTGTCGAGCTCCTCATTAGTCTCCTCGGAGACCTGAGGCAGCTCCCCACAGAGCCCCTCCGTCAACTCTCCCTCCTCCCTATACTCAGTGGCATAAAGGAGGAGTAAACCCCACCGCCGCTTCCGGATCTGGCTTGGCTCCACAACCGCTGCCCTGCGTCCGTCAGCAGTGAGTGGATCACTGCCTGCCCACTCCTCTTCTCCAGGCCGAAGAAGAAGCTAGAGGGAGTGTCCATCTCCGCGATGGTCTGGAATCGGGACCTGACCAGTGCGCCTTGTACTCTAACTTCGAACAGGTCGCGAGAGCCGCTTTTTACTTGAGGACTTCAATATGTCCTCGATCTCCTGTGGACTCGCTCAAACTTTCTAGGTCCACTATCTCAGTCTCCAGGTCCTTCATAGATCTGGTGACGTCTCTAGTGACGTTGAAAGTGTGCTGCTGACAAAGGAGCTTAATTTCTACCTTACCACGGTCCCACCACTGCCTAAGATTATTAAAATCACTCTTCCTCAGCCTAAAAATGCCCCAAAAATAAAACAACACCTCTCTAAAACTCCTATTGAAAGTTAAAACTGTATTAAAATGCCAATATGCGCTCCTGGGTAAAAAGTTCCTAATAAAAACATGACATAAAACCAAAGAGTGATCAGTAAAACCAGCCGGAACAATGCTGCACATTTTAAAAATACTAAAATGGTGCTTAAAAACATAAATACGGTCTAACCTGGCTGAGGAGATCCTTCCTCCTAACGTGGGACCATGTGTACTGTCGGCAGTCCGGATGCATCCTTCTCCACACGTCCACCAGACCATGAGAATGGACCAGCCTCCTCAGAACCTGCTGTGAAGCTGGATGTGGCTCTGTGTGATTTCTGTCTTTAAAATCATCCTCTGTGCAGTTAAAATCCCCCCCCAAGAATAAAAAATCCTCCGAGGCACAGTCATTTAAAACATCATTAATTTTGGATAAAAACAGCTTCCTCTCTGCCCCGGTTGTTGGAGCATAGACATTAATTAAAACAACATTAAAAAGGTCGAACCGTGCTTTCACAAAGAACAGCCTCCCCTCCACGATGTGTTTGACCTCCAGTGACCGAGGGCTGAAGGCCCTGGAGAAGAGGAAGCCCACTCCTCCGCTGAGGTTGGTGTTGTGGCTCAGGAGGACTTCCCCCCCCCCACTCCCTCCTCCAGTCCGCCTCGTTGGTGCTGTCGCTGTGCGTCTCTTGTAAGAAGAGAACATCGTTGGCTTTCATCTTGTTAAATTCATAAATAGATGTTCTCTTCTTACTGTCCCTCGCTCCATTTACGTTTAAAACTCCGACTCTGAATGTGTTCATTAAAAGAAAAGAGTTAAAAAAACAAATAAAACTTAAAATCAACAAATCAAATAAAACCCACATTGGAGCTCTCCACCTCCCCCTGCTGGATGCACTCCTTTACTTTGAGTAACATCTTTTTTTTTTTTTTTTTTTAATGTTCTGCCATATGAATGAAAGTGCCATAACATGTGTTGTCCCTGTTAGAGACACCAGAAAACACTTTCAGTGCAGTTTGTCAATTCCTAGAACTTGACACTTATTTGAAATGTTCTGCCATATGAACTAAAGTGCCATAAAATCTGTCAGGACATTGTCCAACGCAGTTATGCAGAGACACTGTGACAGAGCGCTGGAGACTGTGAAGCAGAGACATGATCAAAGGCAGTCGTCTCGCAGCAGCGATCATCTCTGGTGCTCTATCTGCTCAGTGTGGTGACTTTATGTGACACATTCCACTGCTGTGCAACTTCAGTAAAGTGTCCCGCGCACGTTTCAGCATCATGTGTCTCCTCTGTTTTCATCAGTCAGGGCGTGTGAATGCAGCGCCCACTTCTCATCAATATAATGCAGTCACTCCGAGGTCATTGTGGTGACCGAGTGATGTCCAGTAGGGTGACCAGATTTGAGTTTATGAAAAAGAGGACACTTCGTCTCAGGGTGCTGAGATTAAACATCTCTCTTGTTCTGCCTGTTTTGTGATATACATGCCTAAAAGGTGCCTAATATTTCTAGACTGAAATAATATCGGCATTATAATTATTATAACAATGAGGATTTTTTAGTTGCCTATTTTGTGGAGCCCCTCAGGACGTGGTGCCCTCCGCACAGCGCGTAGTGCGCTATGGGAGCGGCGGCGCTGGTCGGAGTTTACAGCACAAACAACAATGAACTAGTGGAGGCGGCGAGGTGCTCCGTGTTGCCAGATTGGAGACGGTGAAGTATCGTACCAAAGGCTCAACATGGTTGTATTTGGGGGATAATTATCGTGTATCTGGCAACCCTGAGATCGGTCGACCAATGACTGTCCTCTATACCGTCAGAGCACACGTAAGAAGGGAGATACCATTTCCAAAACTTGTAAGGGGTAAATACGAGTTTATGAAAACCCAGAGAAACACAAATATCCGACGAAGCAAAATCCCGACGTTTTTGGAATCCCTGCCGGACGCATTCTTTAGGTCTCAGAAGCAGGACATGTCCGGGGAAAGAGGACGTCTGGTCCCCCGATGTCCAGTCGTCCCCATGAGAGCAACAGCACGTTGTGAAGCTGTCGCTTTGCAGTCCTCTCCTTTCATCCAGCTCGTGTATTCTCCGTGTGACGTGTGTCTTGAGGGCGTCTCGTACCTGCCGTCATTTGTTGAGATTCTCCATGTTTGTTAAACCGCGAATGACTTTCTTTCCGGCTCCGCAGCAAGCAGTAGCAGACTTTTACAAAATAAAAGCCTGTGAGCAACACACTTTTACAATAATAAATCTTTCTTCTTCTCCTTCTAATTATTATTATTATGTTTATATGTTTTTTTGTTTTGTTGTTGTTTTTTCCCCCACAAACATGAGTTATTGCGCGATAAAATAATTGTCGGCGTTAATTAAGTGAAGCGTTAACGCAAGATTAACGCGTTAACGTGCCCAGCCCTTGCTGTATATATATATATATATATATATATATATATATATATATAGTCTATTCCTCTGGGTGTGTGGGCTGACCTGAGAGTCGATGACGAAGATCAGCGCTCCGGTGCCCCTGAAGATCATCTCGTAGTCGAAGGTGGGGTCGAAGAAGTCGATCTGGCAGGGGAAGTCCCAGATCTGGAAGCTGACGAAGGAGCTGCTGGACACGTCCTCTCTGCAGATCTTGTTGGTGCTCTCCAGGAACAGGGTCTCGTTGGGCGACATCTTATGGAAAACCACCTTCTGGATGGAGGACTTCCCACTCCTCCTCAGGCCCATCAGCAGGATGCGAGGTTTGACCTCTCCGTTCAGAGGGTCGCTGAAGCCCAACACTACAGGAACAGAAGAACCAGAGATGCTGCAGGACGAAGTGCTTCTACACAACCGACTCATCAGAGGATGGGGCTCAACACAATGTCATGATGTGTGATTCTGGGAGAACAATATTCATGACAATGGGATTAAATAGTACCAAATACTCCTACAGCTCTGAGACTAACTCACTGAACTGAGTGTCAGGTGTCACGTGAACTTTGACCTCACAAACTACGCAGAGCCCGAGGGAAGGCCCCCCCCCCCTCACCTCCGTCCTCACAGCCCGGCTCGGCGTCTGAAAACGCCTCCAGGTCGTCCTCGTCGTCGTAGTATCCCTCCGCCGCGCAGTCCTGCTCCCCGCCCCCTCTCGCTCCCACTGCCGGCCGCGGCTGCTCGTGGTCGGCTCAGGACTCGAGCCGCCCGCGTGGCCCACTTTCCCCGCGTCGCCACCTGATCCGTGGGAGCCATGCCGGTGACCTTTCCCGCAGCGGAGGGTTCTATTTGTGTGTCTGTCAAGTGTCTGGCGCGGCGACACGGAGAGAGACGTGTCTGCACACGACCGGTCACAAGTGTGACAACATCTCTATTTCTCCATTATTTTATTGAAATGTACAGTTTAATTTCTCAATGTACTCTGAAATGAAAGCATAGAATCCACATAATCAATTGGAGATAAACATAATACTCAAGGAATGGTTTTGCTTAACTAAATGTAATCTAAATGTTTGATGTATCAGCCGAACACACCCGCGTGGCATTCGTTCTACAATATAAATCAAATATAGTTCAGAAAGTTGTTGACCCTTAATCACTTGTTGCCTGAATAAGGCCTTTTTGCACAACTCTGAAATGTACATTATTTTTCAGTTTTTTGGTTTCACCTTTGGCAGTTTGCCGCTGACCTTTGAACCATTTCATGTTCTTCACTTGAACTGCTAACATTCTAATAAAAACTGGGAAAATAGGTGTGTTCTAAAACTTTTGACCGGTAGTGTGTGTCATAGATTCATATTAAAATAAATACAAAAGGATCACGAAATGTTTATCTACCCATATTGATATTCACAATAATAATAATATGGCATAAAACCAATTTTTCAACACTCCAGGAATAAACAGGCTTCTTCTGTACATTTAATTTCTGAAAGGACAACATGAAAAACAGCGAAATAGAGAAAAGTCATGTCAATATGTTGTTTCTTAAAAATATGCTCCCGAGGTTAAAACATTGAGAGGAAATAAAACAGTGAACACAGTGCACATGTGTGTGAAGTGTTGCATTTCATTTATTTTACAAACAAGCTGAGACAGAAGCAGTCGGCCTGAAGTTTACTGTTCATTAGCCTAAGGGGGGGGGGGGGGGTCTTGCTGGTGCTGTTATCTGCAGCCTCATCACCACGAGATGCCGATAAATCTCGCACACTGTCTCTTTAATTGAAATTCAACTCTCCAGTCAATGAGCTGCAGTCCCAACAGCAACCACACGGGGGAGACAGCAACCAGAGGGTCCATGGATCTCCTCCTCCTCCTCCTCCTCCTCATCCTCCCCACAGCACACACACATTCCTGACGGTGGTCACAGCAGGGAGCCGCTCCATGGGGCATCAAGGTAACGCGTGTGTTGTGTTTATAATAACTGAAAAGTCTCCAGATCGTGTTCCATCTTTTGTAATCTTTGGAAGTTCATATTATTCTGTCTCCTGCTCAAACTTCATTCTGAGGGTTTTACTATTAATATTAAAGTAACCTGCAACATGTAGGTAAAGATTATAGATGACGTGTAAAACTGACTAAAGATGATCTGTAACTAATGTGCATAGCAACATGTTCTGATGAAGTGAGGATGAGACACATATGTATTATAATGTGTAGCTCTTGGCTAAGATGAGGGACATATTGTGTGATTTAATGAGAACAATCAAAAAGAGTATCAAGTATCTGTTGAATGTTCAAAGATCTTAGAACTGACTCCAGAACGGGGCTTAAAAAGTCATTAATAATGTCTCAAAATCAACAGTGAAGCTCAGCAGGAGCCAACGGCTCTCATTACTGGGCTGTGCTGCGTTCAGGGCCAGCTGGACTTTGAACGTCTCACATGTAGAAAATAAAAGCCAAAGACTAGATTCTACTGGATGGGTTGAACTGGCGATGCTGATGTCTTCATGTGTAGAGGAGAACATGTTGACATGATGTCTTTATAGAGAACATGTTGACATGTCTTCATAGAGGAGAACATGTTGACATGATGTCTTTATAGAGAACATGTTGACATGATGTCTTTATAGAGAACATGTTGACATGATGTCTTCATAGAGAACATGTTGACATGATGTCTTTATAGAGAACATGTTGACATGATGTCTTCATAGAGGAGAACATGTTGACATGATGTCTTTATAGAGGAGAACATGTTGACATGATGTCTTCATAGAGAACATGTTGACATGATGTCTTTATAGAGGAGAACATGTTGACATGATGTCTTCATAGAGGAGAACATGTTGACATGATGTCTTCATAGAGGAGAACATGTTGACATGATGTCTTCATAGAGGAGAACATGTTGACATGTCTTCATAGAGAACATGTTGACATGATGTCTTTAGAGGAGAACATGTTGACATGATGTCTTTATAGAGAACATGTTGACATGATGTCTTCATAGAGGGGAACATGTTGACATGATGTCTTTATAGAGAACATGTTGACATGATGTCTTCATAGAGGAGAACATGTTGACATGATGTCTTTATAGAGGAGAACATGTTGACATGATGTCTTTATAGAGAACATGTTGACATGATGTCTTCATAGAGGAGAACATGTTGACATGATGTCTTCATAGAGAACATGTTGACATGTCTTTATAGAGAACATGTTGACATGATGTCTTCATAGAGGAGAACATGTTGACATGATGTCTTTATAGAGAACATGTTGACATGATGTCTTCATAGAGGAGAACATGTTGACATGATGTCTTTATAGAGAACATGTTGACATGATGTCTTCATAGAGGAGAACATGTTGACATGATGTCTTTATAGAGAACATGTTGACATGATGTCTTCATAGAGGAGAACATGTTGACATGATGTCTTCATAGAGAACATGTTGACATGATGTCTTTATAGAGGAGAACATGTTGACATGATGTCTTCATAGAGAACATGTTGACATGATGTCTTTATAGAGGAGAACATGTTGACATGATGTCTTCATAGAGAACATGTTGACATGATGTCTTTATAGAGGAGAACATGTTGACATGATGTCTTCATAGAGGAGAACATGTTGACATGATGTCTTCATAGAGGAGAACATGTTGACATGATGTCTTTATAGAGGAGAACATGTTGACATGATGTCTTCATAGAGAACATGTTGACATGATGTCTTCATAGAGGAGAACATGTTGACATGATGTCTTTATAGAGAACATGTTGACATGTCTTCATAGAGGAGAACATGTTGACATGATGTCTTCATAGAGGAGAACATGTTGACATGATGTCTTTATAGAGAACATGTTGACATGATGTCTTCATAGAGGAGAACATGTTGACATGATGTCTTCATAGAGAACATGTTGACATGATGTCTTCATACAGGAGAACATGTTGACATGATGTCTTCAGAGAGGAGAACATGTTGACATGTCTTTATAGAGGAGAACATGTTGACATGATGACTTCATAGAGGAGAACATGTTCACATGATGTCTTTATAGAGGAGAACATGTTGACATGTCTTCATAGAGGAGAACATGTTGACATGATGTCTTCATAGAGGAGAACATGTTGACATGATGTCTTTATAGAGGAGAACATGTTGACATGATGTCTTTAGAGAGGAGAACATGTTGACATGATGTCTTTATAGAGGAGAACATGTTGACATGTCTTCATAGAGGAGAACATGTTGACATGATGTCTTCATGGAGGAGAACATGTTGACATGATGTCTTCATAGAGGAGAACATGTTGACATGATGTCTTCATAGAGGAGAACATGTTGACATGATGTCTTTATAGAGAACATGTTGACATGATGTCTTCATAGAGGAGAACATGTTGACATGTCTTTATAGAGAACATGTTGACATGTCTTCATAGAGGAGAACATGTTGACATGATGTCTTCATAGAGAACATGTTGACATGATGTCTTCATAGAGAACATGTTGACATGATGTCTTTATAGAGAACATGTTGACATGATGTCTTCATAGAGGAGAACATGTTGACATGATGTCTTTATGGAGGAGAACATGTTGACATGATGTCTTCATAGAGATAACTGATGAAATACAGTCTGCTGACATATTCTTGGTGGAGGATCTCAACTCAACAAAGCTCAGCAGACTGGATCGCTATGACAGCAGCTACAAGCACAACAGGAACACTCGGGGGTTCATAAAATACTCGATGACAAATAACAGAGCAAATAAAGCTAAACAAAACAAACATGGTGACTTCTCTGCTCACATAATATTCTCTTAGTGGAGATGGCTTCGTAGTGGTTAGTGGATAGAGGCCTCCCAGTTGGAAGTGAGTCACTGCCCCAAACGAGGGAGGTCCAGTTTCTCAAGGTTTTGTTGACAAGTGAGGGAGTGGAATAAATGTCAACTTTACCAAAACCAGAACAACTACAATGAGTTCTCTCTTGTGTGAGATAACATGTGTCTCTTTAAAGTTCCTCTCTGTCTAAAACATCTTTTACAGACTGAGCAGCCGAAAGGTTTCTCTCCTGTGTGAGTTAACATGTGTCTCTTTAAATGACCACTCAGTGCAAAAGATGTTTTACAGACTGAGCAGCTGAAAGGTTTCTCCCCTGTGTGAGTTAACATGTGACTCTTTAAAGTTCCTCTCTCTGCAAAAGATCTTTTACAGACTGAGCAGCTGAACGGTTTCTCTCCTGTGTGAGTTAACATGTGACTCTTTAAATGACTGCTCTGTGTAAAACATGTTTTACAGAGTGAGCAGCTGAAAGGTTTATCTCCTGTGTGAGTGAACATGTGTCTCTTTAAACTTATCCTGTGTGCAAAACATGTTTTACAGACTGAGCAGCTGAAAGGTTTCTCTCCTGTGTGAGTTAACATGTGACTCTTTAAATGACCACTCCGTGCAAAAGATCTTTTACAGACTGAGCATCTGAAAGGTTTCTCTCTTGTGTGAGTTAGCATGTGTTTCTTAAAATTTCCTAATGTGGTTTCTACCAGAATCATACTTGAATCACTGATGGAAACCGTCACAAATTCAGTTTAACCCCGATTTGAGGCCCTGGTCTTCTTCCAAATCAACAGAGCTACTGTATCTGTCTAAAGAGTTCCAGTCTCCTCATTAGACTGGGTTCCAAAGACTCTGCAACTCCTCATCAGTATCTGGTTCTGGAAGAGTCTCCAGTCTCTCATCAGTATCTGCTCCAAAGAGTCTCCCGCAGTCTTTTCATCAGGAACTGGAGGTCTATCTGCATCTGGGTTCCTGGCTGGTTCTGTCTCCACAATCATCTACATCAGCCTTATCATCTGTTCAGTTTGTGTCTTTGATGAAGCCAGAGACTGAGCCCTCTTCAGCTTCACTCTTCACAGGAGTGACTGAGAACTTGAGAGACCAGCCTCCAGTCTTTTAGCTACTCTCCCTCCTGACTGTCCAGAGTTCCTCCTGTCTCTTAATGGGGGGCCTGGGCCCCTCCTGGTCCTCCTGTTCCTCTTAACTAGCTGGGGCTCTGAATGCACCTGGTCCAGACTGAGCCCAGACCTGCTGCTCAAAAGGAACTCCCTTCTTAACCACCAACAGCTGCTGATCGCCTGTGAGGCCAGTAACATACATTTATACATCTTTGAAGCTCATATTAAATCATAAGAAGTATCACTGATAAATCTGTGAATTAGTTGTAGTATGAGAAAGTTAATGACCTCTAAATAAAAGAACAATATATCAGAAAAAGAATTTTATCCAATGATTCTATAAATAATAAATTAAGAATATATACAAACCAGAATAACAAAGAGTAAATTTTTTTCAAGAAAATAATAACTATAAAATAATATAATAAATAATATAAGAACACAGAGAATAATTAAACAATAACTATTTTAGAAAAGATGTTTTTAATTTTCAGGGAAGATGCCAAACCATGTCCAGATTGCTAGCAAACATAGCTGTGAAATTAGGAACATAGAAGAAAGAGGACCCAGGATAGAGCCTTGAGGGATCCCAGGTGAGGAGGAAGAGAGGGACCCAGGACGAGCCTTGAGGGATGCCAGCAGGAGAGGAAGAGGGACCCAGGACAGAGCCTGAGGATCCCAGTACTGAGAGGAAGAGAGGGGACCCAGGACGAGCCTCAGTGAATCTCAGGAGGAGATTGAAGAGGGACCCAGGACAGAGCCTTGAGGGATCCCAGTACTGAGAGGAAGAGTGAGGGACCCAGGAGGAGCCTTGAGGACCCCAGCAGTGAGGCAAGGTTCAGACACAGATCCTCCGTTACCCGGTAAGCACGTTGAGGTGAGATGGGAAGAGGGAGAGTGCAGTGCCTGAGATACCAGGTCACAAGAAGGGAAGAAATGGACCCAGGTCTGAAAGGTCAAGAAGGATAAGGACAGATCAGAGAGAGGCTGCTTTAGCAGCAGCCAGAGATGGCAAGGAGGGCAGTCTGTCGAAAGTACGCCTTGAATCCAGATTGGTGATATTACATAATAGATGTGGTGTACAGCACAAAGTAATGGCACCATGTCACTTCTGAACAATAAACTGGATCACACTCCATGCACTTACAAAAAGGGACAGAGCAGACCACCATTGAGGAGACTGAGGTCCTGCATCCTCTTGACTCTGTACCAGGCATCTTGATGAGTGGTCTGCTGAGCAGCACTTCACAGCTGACAGGAAGAGACTGACCCAACTGGAAAGCAACTCCTCCCACCCCATGCAGGCTACTAGCAGCTCTGCACAGCTCCATCTACGTGGAAGGAGGAGAACCATGTCCTTCTTCCTTCCTGTCGCTGTCAGTACACAGCTAGCTGAATTCCCAGGAGAGACCACACTAACAACATATGCCAGAGACGATGGCCGCTGTGTTGCAGCCCCGGATTTTGTAGCAGTTTTTTATATTTATTCTTCTTATTATGGTTTATTTTTAACAAATTAGCAGCAGTCGTTAACGTATCACAGATGTGGCCACTTTGGAGATTGATCGCAGTTGTCACCAGAGTTTTTTCAACTTACCTGACGTCCCGGCCAGAAATGTAGCGAAATTATTCTCCGCCCATTTTAGCGCGATTCAGTAAATGCCGCCAATGGAGGGGAAGAGCTGGCGTGGCTGGTTAGGCTGAGACGCTGTTAATCACCCTATCACTCCACCATTTACAATGGCCAGTCTTGGACACAGTTAGCATGCAGGTCAGATTCAACCTCACCGAAACCAGGACAACTGCATCATCTGCCTTACGGAGACATGATGTCGAGGATGTTGCCGACTCAGCCAATGAGCCGGTAGGATTTTCCGCCCACCATGTCAAAGACCTCTGCAAAGATCGTGGAGGGGTGGTCTCATGATGTTGGATCTTGTGCAACCAAAGCTCATGTACATACCTCAAGTCGCTCTGTTCTTGACCTGGAGTACCTAATGCCTGCGTGTCGACCATTTGGCTACTCACAGCTTGTTAAGTAGGCCACCAGAATCACAAAGGACCTGCTTGGGCCACCATATGTTTAGCGAATCCCACGGGCGATCAATAGCAGGAGTCGGCACAACCTGAAAATAGCCATTGTGTGGGACTTCAAATGCTTAACCTGGAAGAAAGTTCTCCAAGCTCCCGCCCAACACATAAAAGCAACAACGAGGGAGTTTGATTCTCACCACTGCCAGTACCCTCCGTGGATGGATACAAAGCCCTCCTCCGCCGCAATTGCCTCGCAAATCGGACCACCGCCCATCCAACTACCCTCACCGCAGAGCTTACAGCAACCAATCGCTGTGAAGCGAAGTGCGCTGGTCGGACCAATCGGAGTCTATGCGCCAGGACCATGGAACGTAAGTATCGGCTGCTCCCAGGGTCGCGCTTGACAACAACGCCAGTGAGTACGCCGGGCCCCAGCTCACCGCCCACCAAGATGAATGGCAGATACGTTGTTCCTACCAAGTCGGTTCGGATTTATCCCAACCAGAAACCGTGGATAAATGGCGATGTTCGCGCTGCACTCGCACGCCAGAAACCCGCCTTTTTGACTCCGGGAATATGGCGAATACAAAAGAGTCTGCCACGCACTTCCTGCAGACCACTGCCTGCCAAGCGGGAAGTCTAGAACAGTGGAGGAGAAGTCAAGAGCCATGATGGAGAGGTGTGGAAGGGCCAGACAATCACGACTTCAGAGGAGAACCAGCGTAGAACCCTCACTCCTCCCAGCGAGCTACCACTCTTCGTCAGTTCGACGGTGGAACGGCAACCATTGGCAGCGCTACCGAGGTGAGACCAGCCCAGCGATCATCCGAGCTGACGCGAGCCTTCTGCTGCATCCGAAGGTGTGCAGGTCCCGACTCACATCCTGGGCGCCCCTAGAGTATGTGCAGCAGACCAGCTGGGCAGGAGTCTCGCAGACATCAACCTCCTGTCCCAGGCCGCGTCTTGAGGAGCCTAAGATGTCCACCCACAGTCGTCCCCAAACACCCCAGCAAGGCAGTCCTGCCTGATCGACTTTCGAGACCAGCCCTGCACTCGATTGGTTGCAAATGCTTCGAGAGGTTGGTCAAGGATCATATTTGTCTGCTGCCTGCCACGCTGGACCCAGCGCAATTCTGTAGCATCAAACAGATCCACCGGTATCACCCACCACACAGACTTCATAACTTTTCCCACCTGGAGGGGAGGAACTGTTGTAAAAGGAATGGCCAGGACAGCTCAGCTGCTCAACAACACTATTGTCTGTTTCACCAGTTGAGACTGCACCCTACCATGTAGCTGGAGGAGCACGACTCCTGCTCAGCCGCCAGGCAGGATAAAGCACCTCAGGAGCCATGGACCCTCACCGGGAGTTCTCAGGGATGCGTGTTGATCTTCCTCACTCCCTGCTGCACCGACTGCAACGCCACATTAGCCCAACGCCACTGCCCGCTGGACGACATTAACAGTGTTGGGCTGATCACCGACGACGAGACAGCCTGCTAGGGAGGAGGTTGATCACTGGTACAGTGGGGCCAGGAGCCTCGTCCTCAACGCCAAGAAGACCAAGGAGCTAACGTGGGACCACAGGGCTGAGAGAGCACACCCCCACTCCACAGAGGAGTTGCAGAGAGGGTCAGCAGCTTCAAGTTCCCCGCGGCACATCCCGAGGACCTCACATGACCACGACACACCACGTGGGTGAAAAGGGCCCAAATACCTGTATTTCCTTAGGCGACTGAGGAAATTCAACATGTTTCCCCTGCATCCTCAGAACATTCTGCTCAGTACCATCGAGAGTGTTCTGACAGGCTGTATCACCTGGGCCTGGGTAATGGGAACTGCACCCCGCCCTGGAGTTTTAGGGCAGCACCACAGAGGGTGGTGCGGTCGGCACAGTACATCTTCATGAGTGAGCTTCCTCCATCCTGACATATACACTAAGTTGTGCGTATTAGGCCAACGGATGAAAGACACAACCACCCCGCCACAAACTGTTCATCTCTACCACACACAGGCAGGCTTATACCGCAGTATCAAGGCCGGGCATAAACAGATTGAGGACAGCTTTCAGTCAGGGCCATCAGGCTGCTGGAACAAGGACTGAGACCGACACTACACACCAGAACATATTCTGTGAATATTTGGCATATGGTGTATTTTATTACATTGTTTATAGAGTGAGTATATTGTATATATATATTAGCGTATACATATATATATATATAGTCCTGTGTGTGTATATTTTATTGTATTGTTTTATATATATATATATATTGCCGATGTATATTCTATTACACTGTTTTATATATATATATGTTAATACTTTCTTCTTTGGGGTGTGATATTGCATAGTTTATTCTCATTCTTATTCTTTTTAGTCCGTTGTAATAAGCGTCGGGTGTTTTGCACATAAGAATTTCACGAACCGATTATACTTGTATAAAAGGGGATGTGACAATAAAAACTTGAAACTTGAAACACACCTCAACCTGAGCAACATGTATACACTGTGCCAAATAGTTACATTTATTCTGTCTGGATAGATATTCAGTTATTGTTCATTATTTACTGTTCAAATTATTATTGTTTGTTTATTTTGACTGTCTCTTGTGTTTACCCTGTTTGCTGCTTTAATCTTGTAAATGTCCCCACTGCCGGACCAGTATAGGATTTATATATATATACACACACATATACATACATACACTGAATACTTATAACAATGTGATATTTCAGTTTAAAAAAAATACATTTGCAAACATTTCTACATTTTGTTTTTTTTCTGTCAAGAAGGGATGCCGAGTGAAAAATGAGAAATAAAATCAACTTCTTTGCTTTTTACTGGACTACTACATCTCAGAGTTACATATAGTACTTTACTGCAGGCACCTCAGAGGTACATGTTGTACTTTTACTGCACTACATGACAGAGGTACAGTGGGTATGGAAAGTATTCAGACCCCTTTAAATTGTTCACTCTGTTTCATTGCAGCCATTTTCACTAAAATAAAAAGTTCATTTTATTTCTGTTCATGTAGACTCAGCACCCCATCTTGACAGAAAAAAACAGAAATGTAGAAATGTTTGCAAATTCTTAAAAAAACCCTGAAATATCGCATGGTCATAAGTATTCAGAACCTTTGCTGTGACACTCATATTTCACTCACATGACTAGGGTTGGGTACCGAAACCCGGTGCCAATAGTACGGTTCCATACAGCGGTATACCCGGACGAAGCATGGCGCACATTTCGGTGCTTCTTTCCGGTGCCTGAGCCGATTGAAGTTGAAAAAAACTATTGTTGTGAACTTCTCTGGTGACTCCGCCCTGTCAGCAGGTTACGATAGCCTATCATATTTAACTTTGACAGCGGAGGCGTGGCCGTGTGTGACTGATGTAGTACAGCAGGGGTGTCAAACTCATTTTCACCGAGGGCCACATCCGCCTCATGGCTGCCCTCAAAGGGCCGGTTGTCACTAACACGGTATAATTCCAGAACATATTGTTAAATAACTGTCTTTGCATTTGTTTATTGTTTATTTAGGAGTACTTATATAAATGTATAACTATATATGCAAATGTATTTAATATTATAAAATAAATCTATTTAATTTCATTATATTTATTTTAACCCACATTACTTTATCAAAGATCAAATAAACATTATTACATTAACTTTGTTAAAAGCTTTGTCACAGTTGAGACAGGTGGTTCTCCACTGGTCTGGGGCAGTGGTTCTCTACTGGTCTGGGTAGTGGTTCTCCACTGGTCTGGGGCAGTGGTTCTCTACTGGTCTGGGGCAGTGGTTCTCTACTGGTCGGGGCAGTGGTTCTCCACTGGTCTGGGTAGTGGTTCTCTACTGGTGGGGTGGTTCTGTAGTCTGGTCTAGTGGTTCTCCACTGGTCTGGGGGCAGTGGTTCTCTACTGGTCTGGGTAGTGGTTCTCTACTGGTCTGGGGCAGTGGTTTCTCTACTAATAGTCGGGGCAGGTGGTTCTCCACTGGTCTGGGTAGTGGTTCTCCACTGGTCTGGGTAGTGGTTCTCTACTGGTATGGCTTTGGGACGCACTATCACCCCTGAATGACAAGCTGAGACCTAAATCGAGGGACATTTTTAACTTCTCAAATGTATTTAATGAAAAGATGGTGCAGTTTGAACATGAGAGTTCAGAATATCACATTATGCACAACAAAACTATTTAGTAATATTCCCTTTTACAGTCAATTATGAACCAACAAGTGAATCTTAAGGACAAGAGTAATACAACATACATTATTACTCAGTAACTCAGACTTTAAAACATGTCTAAACAATTGCTTTCATGTAAACATGAAATAAAAAGTCTGGTTTTAAAAACCTCAAAGATGTAATTCATGTCTCACTCACTGAACCTATGACACATAAAGCTGCTCTACAAGTCAGAGTCTTGAGGGCAGCTTTTATACCTACAAACTTTAAATAAATTAAACAAAGGGTAATTAAAAAGATTCACATATTCAACATTAACTTTTCTTCTGACTATATTATAAATACTGAACAACATGAAGCAGCACTCACTTCAACCTTTTATTAGTGACCACTGACATAGACTGATGGAGGAATTCATAATAGGGAACTGGGGATGTTTGTTAAGACAAAGTCAATGTGGTCACACACACGGCGTCTGGATGTCAGCGGGCGCGTGAATGACAGGACGAAAAATGCGCCTCGGTAGGCTGATTTCTTTAAACTTCGGGCGGTAAAGTAGGTGAGACTGTTGAAATGCTCCGTGGCGTCACTGGCGTCATACCGTTGAATCAGAACCTCCGGAGGATATCGACCCGTCTGGGCGGCCGTCATCCAGGCGCAGCTCCTGGAGAAGCTGCGTGCGGCCTCGGATAATATAATATGTAATATTTATATTATTAACCCAGACTCGAGGGCTTGATGGTCCGACGTGTGTGGAACTTTCTCAACAGAATAAAGAGTGTGTATTTCTTCCGTGGTGGACGGTGGTAACGAACTGTTATATGCCACGATAAGCCACGCCCCCTCTCCGGCGCTTCTAGCAAGAGTGAAGGAAGCGTGGCGGAATAGTCCGCTGACTGAACTCACGCGAGTACATTTAGTAAAGCAACGCAAGGGTTCGCCTCTCCTCTGGCTGAACGTAGCAGGAAGGAGAGTGAACAGACCGCAGACCGCTGCAAAAAAATGACCTTCAAAATAAATGCACAAGATTTTTTTCGTCCCTTTTTTAAGAAAATGCATCATATATATTTCATGCCGTCGCGGGCCACATAAAATGACGTGGCGGGCCACATTTGGCCCGCGGGCCATGAGTTTGACACCTATGTAGTACAGTAACAATACAATATGTACCTCTGATGTAGGACAGTAACAGTACAATATGTACCTGCGAGATGTATCGTAGTAAAAAGTATGACCGTGTTTAAATACTGCAGTACAGTACCTGTAACTCTACCTCAGTACATGATGTGAATACTTCCTCCAGAACTGGTTCCATCAGGTTAACGTGATAATCAAAGGCTGTGTCTACTACCGCGCATTTAACGCAGTACACTGCATTGCAGTGCGTCGCTGATGAAGTGCTGTCTCAAATGGAACACTTAACCACTTGGAAGTGAGACGGACGCAAATCTGTTCACGCACCATGAAATTAAGCCGGAGCGTATGCAAATCTGCTTGCGATCCCCAAACCCTTAAAGTGACAAAATGAATGCACTTCTTGCCCTCTTGTTGTCCCTTGTTTACCTTTCTCCACCCCATGTGGAAACTGCGATACCTCCACAATCGCGGGAGCCTCCGCCTTCTGGCTGAAGTCGAGATGGTATATGTAAATTTAATTGTGATTTAGCCTTACCTTCACAGCATAGCTTCATGTAGTTGTTGCAATTAAATTCTCCTCGCTAGGTATGCTAAATTCTCAATTATCTTTGTCAGAAGTAGCCTTCTTCTTTGCAATCCACATACACACCATATGGAAATAAAACATGACAAATCTGTACATGTTTGTCCCTAGATTCCAATTAGTTTTAAGAATTATCCACTGAAATGATAGGCATCATCTGCTTGAATTCACACAGTAAAAGGCCTACTTTGACTGACTGTACTTTTATACACATCTCAGTTGTAGTGAAGTTTACCCTGATACAGGAATCAATTAGCAATTGAACACACAGGCATATTAATTATTGTTACAAACATGCATCACTTCTAATATAAATCAGAAAACGCAATAAAAGACTACAAAACCTCAATGACAACATTTTATTGATAAAATGACTTGCATATTAATATAATCTTCCCTTCCCCTCCCCTCCCCACACACTCTACAGCAGCCACCCAGTCCCAGCGGCGCTGCCGTATCCATGTTGCAATGCCACTGCTGGCGTTGTGTTGTGATGGCCACAGTGACATGAGGGTGGACTTCAGGCTCACCGAGTCATACAGCGCCCTCATGGCTGTACTGGGCACTGGGCACTGACCACGGTTGGGGCCCCGAGATCTCCCGTCTAGTTTGTATTTTTGGCTTGCCAGCGCCACACCTCCTATCTCGGGTGGTGGCCAGGGCCTCGACAGGCCCGGCTCAGTGCATGATGCCAGGGTCCTGAATAACAGCCCCATCTTCTATGAGCAGTCATCCCTCCACCAGGATACGGTATCCTTGGGGATGGTGGCTCCCTGCCTGTCCCAACCCATCTGCCTCATGACCCCTTCAGGCAGCCTGTCCGCAACCACCTCCAAGCTACAACTGCTGCCTGTCAAGGCGGGTGTGTTGTGAGAGGTCCTTCGATACTGAAGACGCGATGGCGGTCCATCTTCTTCAAGGCCCTGGAGGTGTGAGGTGCCAGAGGTCATTGGAGCCAGATGTCGGGAGGGCAGCAGAGGACCAGCACCAGCACCTCCAGGAAACGTCTCTGGGGCAGGAAACAGAAATAGGATAGCCATTCAGTGCTCTGTCCCAGACCACGATTACATTTAAATTAATACATACACGACATAAAAACAACGATGATTGAAAGCTACACTTATTTCGAGAAGGACAAGCTTAGATAGCTATCGTAACGGTATTAATTATCGGCGTGTGTAAACGTTCATGTGGTGTCATGTTAACCCGTTATTAAACTGAGCATATCCATTGTTAATCCATTATTAAAATTGCTATTTCGATTGGTTAACAGAACAGCCGTTGTTTAACACTGTCCGATGACTGACAGCTATCTGTCGTCGGACTTGCCGCTGGAGCAAGCGCCTGGGCCGACCTGCCCCCGTCGTCAAGCGAAAAGTGTCGATAAAAGTGCACCTTACGCCGGATCGACTGGCGGGTGGTGGATTACCCAGCTAGCTTATCATAACTGCCATGCAGATCCAATGGCATCTAATGCTACCTAGGTATGCTCACTAATCTGAGAATGGCATGTTAGTAGTACATTGTAATACCAGTACAATGTGTAATTACCGCTGATACTTACATTTACGGTCTGGAGCTTCGTGGTCTACCGCTTGTGCTGTCCGCCATTGTTTTAGAAATAAAATGAAAAGCTGGCGAAAGGGCTCCTCCTCTTCCGGTACGTAGCCAAGATGGCGGCCGCTTAGTGCGAGTAGTGTCCATCGTTTTACACTACATTTTTTGCCCGTTTGCAGTGCACCATCCGGGTACTTTCAGTGCACTGAATTCTGCTGGTTTTGTCAGTGGCGCACTTCGAACACTGAAAGTCAGCTCCAAGTGCTCAAGTGCGCGGCAGTAGACACAGCCAAAGAGAACCCACCTGCTCGTTGCAACCGGACTTCCGGGTTGAACACGGCGTGCAGCAGCTTCCGGTGCCGCTCGTTCTCCTTTTAAACTACACAGTTCCTCCTCGTACTCTGCGATCGTTCCTTCAAACAGCCCGCAGATCTCCTGCGCAGCCGCAGTGAGTCGCTGGTTGACTAAACCTCTCAGCATTTGGGCTTTAGACATGTTCACGAGCTCAGAAACGTTTCCTCAGACAGCTCCGTTAAAAACGCTCCGCTCACTCGGCGTCGCTCGGCTCCGCTCGGCCCGCTCGGTGTCCGGCCGTGTCTCTCCTGCTGGCACGATGACGCCGCGGCTCCGCAGGTCAGAGGACACAATCAGACGTTTCCGATGAAGCGGAACAACACAGAGTCGCTCGCACAGGGTCACGTGGGCATCGTGGGCGATGACGCGCCGTTTAGTTCCAGAGAGTCGCTGCGACTCGCGCCGTGTGGCTGAGTTCCGTCTCCGTCTCCTTCCTGTTGCCACGCGACGCGAGCTTCGTGAGTCTGAGGTTGCTTTCTACAAAGTCCACTTCAACACGTGTGTCCGCACATCCGGGCTCTGGTGGGCAGCGACGTGTCCTTTGTCTCGAGGCTTCCACACGAGGCGCAGGAAGATGTTTCGTGAAGCGGATGTCCACGCGCTTCCTTCTTCTTCTTCTTTTTGTTTTTAGGCGGCTGGCATCCAAACTGGTGCATTACCGCCACCTACTGCCTTTCTTTGCCAACTAGAAATATCTAGCACTTTATCCCCTCAAAAATAAACTAAACTAAGAAGGGCCTAGCCCTGTCAACTTCAGTGCCCTAAATTCTTCTCTTCAACCCTGTCTCCTTCAGATACTGCAGCACCCTTCCTGCCCCCAAGGATAATGCATCCCTCAATTGCACCCCTCCCCAGCCTCCTCTTCAACCCTGCCTCGTTTCTACATTTCTGGCAATGCCACATGTCATGATCCACCGTTTCCGCTGTCTTGCAGGACTCGCACAGTCCGGTTGGGTGTTTTTTAATTAATTGCATTGTTTTGTTTAGCTTTGTATGTCCAATCCTGAGTCTACTCAATATGTTTTCTTCTCTAGTGTTAAATATTGTTGTCCTCCCCTTGTTAACATCCTTCTGAATAGTATACAGATGTCTTCCTGTGCCTCCTGCCTCCCAACTGTGCTGCCATTCCTTATTAATGTTTATTTTTATGAGTGATTTAGCTTCTGATTTGCTAAATAAAATATCCTTCTTGTTCTGACATTCCAATGCTTGCTTTGCTAGTTTATCTGCTGCGCTTTCCCTTTACCCCTCTATGTGCCGGCACCCACATGAATGCTACCAAAATACCCATATGCTTAAGACGGAAAAGTGCTTCGTGTATTTCATTGATTAAGTCCTGCCTGCTGTTAGATGTGAGTTGATTGTAAGGACAATAATGTTGAACTGGAATCCAAACAAATGATGACCTTACTGATCTGAACCTCCTCCACCCACTGTAGTGCTGCTAGAATGGCCAATGTCTCGACTGGATCCACCGACAGATGGTCTGACGATCTCCGTTTGACTTCATCACGAAAAGATGGGCTGGTGACCGCAAAACCGGTTCTACCTGTACGAGGATCTTTCGATCCATCCGTGTATGCCGGAGTAAATGATTTATATGTCGTCTTTAGCCTATCCTCCACCATTCCTGCAATATTGTCAATGTTTTTAAGTGCTTGGGTTTTGTTCAGAGTGAGAAAAAATTGATCAACTAATCCTGAGGAAAGTAACCAAGGAGGTGTTACCGACACGGTAGCAGTGAATTTGATCTGATTCAACCCCATCTCCCTTGCAAATTGTCCACGACTCCACGCAAAGCAGCCCGATTGTCCCTTTGGCTTTCCCAACACGGCATGAGCCCCTTTGTGGTTGGCTGCTTGTCCACGGAATGCCCTTCAGATTGGCCCAATAGCTCAACATGAACTGTTTACGTCTCAAATGCAGCGGCATCTCACCCACCTCCCTGGAGAGCAGACACAGGACTTGTTCTCAAAGCCCCACAACAAAGTCTCAGAGCCTGAGATTGCACCACATCCAACTTTTTTAGTGAAGTTTTTGCCGCAGTTCCAAACGCTATACACCCAGAATCAAAAACTGATCTCATCAGCGCAATATAAATATTCTTCATTGCAGGCCTGCTGGCTCCCCATTCCGACCCGGTTAGACACCTCATCACATTTAAAATATGTTTACATTTCCTAACTATCATCTGAATCGGCTCATTCCATGTTAGCTTATCATCGAACCACACCCCTAGAAACCTAAAAACCTTCACTTGTTCAATAATTTGCCCATATAGCTTTAGCTGAGTAACTCCTCTTCCTAAACAGATTGTTTTAGTTTTCCCACAGAAAACTTGAATCCCCATGCATAAGCCCTTCTTTCTACTTCATTCACGGCCCTTGTACCTTCCCTTTAATATGGTTTATGTTCTTCCCTCTTCCACAACGCCCATCATCTGCGAATAGGGATCGTCCAATATCACTCTGAACTCGAAGGAACACATCATTTATCATGATGGAGAACAGTATTGGACTGATTACACGACCCTGAGGTGGACCATTCTCCACCGGGTATCTTCTCGATAGTGCTGTCCCAATTCTGACTTGGATAACTCTGTCAAGTAAAAAGTCTTTAATCCAATTGTATACTCTGCCCCCTATTCCCATAATATTCAACTTAATCATCAACCCTTCCTTCCAAACCATGTCATATGCCTTTTCCACATCAAAAAACACTGCCATCACTGAATCCTTATTTACCTGGGCTTTTTTGATTTCTGTCTCTAAACAAATAATTGGTCCATAGTTCCTCTACCTTTCCGAAATCCACTTTGATGAGGTGTTATCATTCCCCTGGTCTCCATATAAAAGCTTAATCTCTCGGTTATCATTCTCTTCATAATTGTACCTACATGAGAGGTTCGTGCTATGGGTCTATAATTTGTTGGATTTGATGAATCTTTGCCCGGTTTCCTGATTGGAATAATCACAGCTTCTTTCCATGATCTAGGAAGTCTCCCCATTTCCCAAATGTTATGATAAAATGAGACCAATTTCGTCATTGCTAACCTACCTAAATACTTCAGCATTATATAACATATTTCATCCTTCCCTGGTGATGTCAATCCGGCTCTTTATAGATGTCTTCATAGAGGAGAACATGTTGACATGACGTCTTTATAGAGGAGAACATGTTGACATGATGTCTTCATAGAGGAGAACATGTTGACATGATGTCTTCATAGAGGAGAACATGTTGACATGATGTCTTCATGGAGGAGAACATGTTGACATGATGTCTTTATAGAGGAGAACATGTTGACATGATGTCTTCATAGAGGAGAACATGTTGACATGATGTCTTCATAGAGAACATGTTGACATGATGTCTTCATAGAGGAGAACATGTTGACATGATGTCTTCATAGAGAACATGTTGACATGATGTCTTCATAGAGGAGAACATGTTGACATGATGTCTTCATAGAGATAACTGATGAAATAAGTTTCAAGTTTCAAGTTTCAAGTTTTTATTGTCACATCCCCTTTTATACAAGTATAATCGGTTTGTGAAATTCTTATGTGCAAAACACCCGACAGCAGTAGCAGACTAAAAAAAGAATAAGAATGAGAATAAACTATACAATATCCACACAAAAAGAAGAAAGTATTAACAATATATATATAAAACAATGTAATAGAATATACATCATGACAATATATATATATAAAACAATGTAATAAAATATACACTTTTTGAGACAATATATATCTATATGTACATAATTAAAATACATATATACAATATATATATCTATAAAACAATGTAATAAATATACACCATGGCCAGATATTCACAGAATATGTTCTGGTGTATGTTAATGAGGGTCTCAGTCCTTGTTCAGCAGCCTGATGGCCTGACTGAAGAAGCTGTCCCTCAGTCTGTTTATGCGACACTTGGTAGTGCAGTGTCGCATGCCGGACGGTAGAAGGATGATCAGTTTGTGGCCGGGTGGTTATTGTCTTTCAACATCCGTTTGGCCCTGGCCACGCACCGCTTGGTGTATATGTCCAGGATGGAGGAAGCTCACCTCAACGATGTACTGTGCCGACCGCACCACCCTCTGTAGTGCCCTACGCCCAGGGCGGTGCAGTTCCCGACAGACGGTGATGCAACCTGTCAGAACACTCTCGATGGTACTGGTGTAGAATGTTCTGAGGATGCGGGGCCATGGAATTTCCTCAGTCGCCTAAGGAATACAGGCGTTGTTGGCCCTTTTCACCACGTGAGTGGTGTGTGCGTGGTCCATGTGAGGTCCTCGGAGATGTGCCGCCGAGGAACTTGAAGCTGCTGACCCTCTCTACTGCAACTCCGCTCTGGAGATGGGGTGTGCTCTCCTCCGCTTCCTGTAGTCCACGATCAGCTCCTTGGTCTTCTTGGCGTTGAGGACGAGGCTGTTCTCCTGGCACCACTGTACCAGTGATCCAACCTCCTCCTGTAGGCTGTCTCAGTCGGTAGAAGTCGGTGATCAGCCCCAACACTGTTGTGTCGTCAGCAAACTTGATGATGACGTTGGGCTGCATGGCCGTGCAGTCGTGGGTGTACAGGAGTAGAGGAGGCTCAACACGCATCCTGAGGGGCTCCCGTGTTGAGGGTCAGCGGCTCTGAGGTGGTACTGCCCATCCTCACCACCTGGCGGCCCGACAGGAAGTCAGTATCCAGCTGCACATGGTAGAGTGCAGGCCTAGACCTCTGAGCTTGGTGTCAGGCTTGGCGGGAACAATAGTGTTGAACGCTGAGCTGTAGTCCACAACCAGCATTCGCACAACAGTTCCTCCTCCAGGTGGGAAAGGGCGGTGAAGTGCCATGGCAATTGCGTTGTCGGGTGGATCTGTTTTGTGATATGCAAATTGCCATGGGTCCAGCGTGGCAGGCAACATGGAACAAATGAAGTCCTTGACCAACCTCTGGGCTTGTTACTGACAATCGAGGTGAGGGCTACGGGTCTCCAGTCATTCAGGCAGGTTACCTTGGGGTGTTTGGGGACAGGCACAATGGTGGACATCTTGAAGCTCTCAGGAACAACAGCCTGGGACAGGGAGAGGTTGAAGATGTCTCGAAGACTCCTGCCAACTGGTCTGCACATGCTCTGAGGCGCGCCCGGATGTGGTCGGGACCTGCCGCCTTCCGGATGTCCACCCGCTTGAAGGCTCTGCGTCAGCCTCTGAGATGATCAGCAGGCTGGTCTCCTCGAGCAGCGCTGCCTTCGCGGGCTGCCGTCACGCCGAACCGAGCAAAGAATGTATTTAGCTCGCCTGGGAGGGAGGTAGAGGAGTTCTCTTCACCGCTGGTTCTCCCTCTGAAGTCCGTGATTGTCATAGCCCCTTCCACACACCTCTCACGTCATGGCTCTTGAGCTTTTCCTCCACCTTGTTCCTGAACTCCCGCTTGGCAGAGCCGATGGTCTTACGGAGGTCGAGCGGCTCTTTGTATTCGCCATATTCCCGAGTCGGCGGTGTTACACGGAGTGCATGCGAATATCGCCATTTATCCACGGTTTCTGGTTGGGATAAATCCGAACCGACTTTGTAGGAACAACGTCATCTATGCATTTCAGTGAACCCGTGACTGAGGACGCGCGTACTCACTGACGTTGTTGTCCGGCGCTGACCCTGAACACATCCCAGTCAGCACGCTCAAAACAGTCCTGTAACATAGACTCGATTGGTCCGACCAGCGTTGCACTTCCTTCACAGCGATTGGTTGCTGCTTTAGCCTCTGCCTGTAGGCGGGAGTAGTTGGATGGAGTGGTCCGATTTGCCGAACGGTGGTAGGAGGAGGGCTTTGTATCCATCCCGGAGGAGTGTAGCAGTGGTCGAGAATCCGCCCCAGCGTGTTGCTTGTTATGTGTTGGTAGAACTCGGGAGAACTTTCTTCAGGTTCGCTTTGTTGAAGTCCCCGCCACAATGAAAGCAGCCTCGGGTGTGCCGACTGCTCGCTGATCGCCTGTAGAGTTCCTTCAGCGCTATGTCCGTGTTAGCTTGAGGCGGAATGTACACCGCAGTCACGGTGACTGCTGTAAACTCGCGGTAGCCAGAATGGTCGACACATGAGCATTAGGTACTCCAGGTCCGGGGAACAGAACGACTTGAGAGTATGTACATGACTTTGGTTGCACCAAGATCTGTTTATCATGAGACATACCCCCTCCACGATCTTTACCAGAGAGAGTCTTTGTTCTGTCCGCTGTGGACGGAAAATCCTGCCGCTCGTGGCTGAGTGGTAACCTCCTCCGACATCCATGTCTCCGTAAGGCAGATGATGCAGTTGTCCTTAGTTTCCGGTGGAATTGAATCACCCGAGCCTGTAGTCATAGCTTATTGTCCAAAGACTGTACATTGCCAGTAAAATGGTGGGTAGTGGGGGTCGATTGACCGACGTCTCAGCCCGACCAGCACGCCAGCTCGCCCCTCCGTCGGCGACGCTTGGCGCAGTGAGATGGCGCGCCCTAAAATGACGAGGAGATAGTTCCGCTACTGTTCCTGGCGGAGAATCCGAGTAAAGAGTTGAAAACTCTGGTGGGCGGCGAGCAACTGCCCGGATCAATCTCCAGAAAGTGTGCATCTGTCGTATGACGTTTAACTGGCTGCTAACGTTTTGTGCAAAATAGTCGCCAATAAGAAGAAAAAAACTTCCCGGGAGTCACAGCGCCATCACGCAGGGCCCTATCCTCAA